>NW_027186458.1:2654379-2715347 GCF_028583685.1 Petaurus breviceps papuanus | reverse complement strand
GATATACAGAGGATGTATTAGAGAGTGGCGGCGGCGCGGATCGGAAGCATCCACGCAATGGGAAAGTAGCGGGGAGGAGAAGACCGGAGCCGAGTAGAGCTGAGATAGTTGGATAAGTAGACAGATAGGCAAAGAAGCAGAGACAGATGGACAGACAGGCAGATAGATGATGGGCAGATACAGAATGGATCAATGATATAGACAAATAAATATATAGATAGAAAGGGCGGATGGACAGATGTATGGATACATGGACAGACAGACAGGTAGGTAATTGAAAGAATGTCATCAATGATTTTAAGCATCAAAATGGAGAGCTGAAGTTGTAATCAGGGGATCTGCACTTGAATCATGGGTCTTCCACTTAATGCTAGGGCAAGTTATTTAAACTCTCCAGGTCAGTTTCCTCATTTACATGTGGCTATGTGACGTTGAAGGTCCTTTCCAATTTTAAATCTCAGATATTTTGAGTCTCATGGTAATGAGAGAGTATACATATAAGAAGGCCATGGGAAGTCAGACCCCATCTTTATAGTGACATCATTGCATTTTCTTTATAAAATAAACATCTGATTATAGTAGAGTGAAATTCAGGCTCTTCCAACAATAAGGTTTCTCACATGCACTTGTTGAGATAGTAATAATATTGGCTAGCATTCATATAATAATTTAAGGTTTGCAAAGTGCTTTACTACTATTAACTCATTTTGTCCTCACAACAACCCTGGGAAATAGGTTCTATTATTATTTCCATTTCACAGATGAAGAAACTGAGGCAAGTAGAGGTCATGACTTGCCTAGGGTCACACAGCTAGTACATGACTGAGAAAGGACTTGAAAATAGGCTTTCCTGAGTTCAGGTCGAATGCTCTCTTCCCAGCTGGCCGAGCAGTCCTATGTTCCTTCACAGAGACAATCATAAGGATAACTTTGTTCAGATCCAATAGAACCCAATCTCCTTGGTGGCAGGGGCAATCTTGCTTCTGTCTTTGTGTCCTCAGGAGCCCCTGCAACTTAGCAGGTACCTAAAAACAGAGCTGATGGGTTGATTCATTTAACAGGCCTCTATCAATTAACTAGAGGTAGCAATCAGTCACTTTGTAAATATTGATTAAATACCTCCTAAGGGAGATTAAAACAGAGATATTTAGATCCAAAGGTAATGTTTCTATCACAGAGATGGCCTCCCCAACTCTGCTGTTTCTGTTGAGAACATAATAATTCTTCCAAGAGCCAAGTTTGCCACCTTACAATTGTGATATATGTTTGTGAACTGATTGGCATCTTGGAATTTGTAATTCAAAAAGCTTCTATTTGGACTTCTTTCCTTCCTTGCTTCCTTCCTCCCTTTCTCCCTCCCTCCTTCCCTCCCTCTCTTCCTTCCTTCCTTCCTTCCTTCCTTCCTTCCTTCCTTCCTTCCTTCCTTCCTTCCTTCCTTCCTTCCTTCCTTCCTTCCCCTCTCTTCTTCCCTTCCATCCTTTCTTCCTTCCTCCCTGCCTCCCTTCTACCCTCCTTCCTTCCTTCTTTCTTTCCTTCTTCTTCTTCTTCTTCTTCTTCTTCTTCTTCTTCTTCTTCTTCTTCTTCTTCTTCTTCTTCTTCTTCTTCTTCTTCTTCTTCTTCTTCTTCTTCTTCCCCCTTCCTTTCTGTGCTCTCCTTCCTCCCTATCTTTTTCCCTCCCTCTCTCCCTCCCTCCCTCCCTTCCTTCTTTTCTTCCATCTCTTCGTCTTCTTCCTTCCCTCTTCCTTTCTTTGCTCCACTTCCTCCCTCTCTTCCTCCCTCCCTTCCTCTCTCCCTTCCTCCTCTCCTTCCTTCTTTCTTTTCTTCTTCTTCTTTTTCCTTCCCCCTTCCTTTCTTTGCTCTCCTTCCTCCCTCCTTCCTTCCTTCCTTCTTTCCTTCCTTCCTTCCTTCCTTCCTTCCTTCCTTCCTTCCTTCCTTCCTTCCTTCCTTCCTTCCTTCCTTCCTTCCTTTCTTCCTTCCATTCTTCCTTCCATCCTTCCTTCCTCCTTTCCTTCTTTCCTCCTTCCCTCTCTTTCTTTCCTTCCTTCTCTTTTTCTTTCTTTTCTCTCCTTATCTCTCCAAGCTAGTAATATGGTAGACTCTCATGTGTCTCACCTCACTGTAGATCATTATAGAAACTTTGTCTAGATCTCTTTTTCAAGCAGGCACAGTTTGCCTCTCTTTACACAGTCCGGTGGCAGCTCCCCGGGAGCTCACCATATTGGTATCAGACTTAGCATTGGCCCCAGTTGGCTTTAGCCTACTATAGCACAGAATTCCAAAAATCAAGCAATCCACTAACCTCAGCCTTCCCAGCAGCAAGGACTAAAAGCAAATGCCACCATTCCCAACATGTCCAGGAATTTCTTAAAGAGACTCACATAATCTGTAAGAGAGGAACTGAGAAAAAGAGGGAACTCAAGGGCTAAGCCAGAAAGAATCAGCAAAGATGTGAAAAGAGGCTAAAAATTCAGACTAATGGGTTGGAAAAAATGAAGAGATTGAGGACGCCCATCGGGATGTGTCAGAAGTATAACTCTCACCCAAGTCTTCCTGGCTTAGAGACCAGCTCTATTTCTGACACATGACAAGCACTTAATAAATGTTGTTGATTGATTCATGTTTTAGTGCAGAGGCTATGTATTGTCTTCCACATACTTCATTTTGCAGATAACAAAGAGCTTAATGCATGAATTTCCTTAACATTTGTGATTACACAAATGGAACTGGTTTAAGAACAACCAATGGATGAATAATGTTTATTGCTCAGACAATCTCATCCATATGGCTACATGAGGGAGCCATTGAGTTAGCTGTGTAATTGGTACATGTATGTGGAACAGATCCTGAAGAAAAAAATGACCAAGTCAGCAAGTCAACATGCATTTCTGGAGCCCTCTACTCTGTCCTGGCCATTGCTGGTGTTTGTCTTTCATTCTTAAATAAAACCAATGACATCATGAGGGTGATGGCTCAACTCATGAGTGAATTGGAATTCAGTGAGGCAGGGCTGTACAAAGTCAACAGCCTCCTTCTCTCTTCCAGAGTCCAGTAACACATGGTGGAGATACTAAGCAAAGCAAAATGTTATCTGCCCTCAAGGAGTTTGCATTTTAATGAAAGGAGGACTTTTCCATTAATTCTAGCAGCTTCTTGGCTGGTCTTTCATAATATGTTCATAATTTGACTGCAGTCACATATATATGCCAGGGAAGTGTACAATCAGCAACATTATTAAAAAAAAGATTTCTGGACCTAGCATTGAACTGGACCTGGCATTGAGCAGACTGCATTGCACCTGGGAAATCTCAGCGCTTTGAGTGGTCTCAAGCTGCTCTCTAACAAAGAAAGGTCCAGTTCTCTCCCAGGCTGAGAGCAAGTCCGCAGTAGTCATGGGTCTAAGATGGTTTATCCTTCTCTAATGTTCCAACAAATAGCTTCTAACAGAGCTGAGATTTTAACCCAAGTCACCTTAGTCAAAGAAGCTTATGTGAGTCTCTTTAAGAACACAAGGGCATGTTCCACTACCAGGGTTGGGGAACCTGTGGCCCCAAGGCCACATGTGGCCCTCTAGGTCCTCAAGTGCAGCCCTTTGAATCCATACTTCACAGAACAAATTCCCTTAATAAAAGGATAAATTAAAAAAATAAAAAGATAGTGACTTTACCAATGCAAACTAACTCTGAAGGCTAGAAGAGAGTGCTTGGAAATGTGACTTTGTTCTAATGTGAGACCAATATCCAGGAATTCCCTGGTAGGACAGAGGCCCTGTAAAAGGGGAGCTTAGAGGGATAAAAAGCAGGATACAAATAACTGGGGCCTCTGAGTAGAAAACAAATTAGCAATTAATTACCTGTGATGTTTCCTCCCAGAAAGCCAGCTTCTACCACCCATGCTAATGACTTGTGTGACTTAGGGAGTTAGGGGGAGGGTTGCACTGTTCTAAAGAAAATTAATTCACATCTGTCTCAATAAATGCATACTTTATGTCCCCGGACAAAAAAGCATGCCATATAAGTCTTTGTTTAATTTTCTTCCCCCCTCCTTCCTGTTCCATTCTTTTTTATTTTTTTTTAACTGGATATGAAGTATGCAGCTTTGACTAGCAGAACGAAAGCCATGAATGGTGGTTGTCACAGAGTGATGAGTGGGGAGGGAACCGCGAGTTCCCAAAACATCTGGAATGTATGTGATGTGGCAGTTGCCTTCATTGTCCTTCCTCTGGGACTGAGAGACTAAACAATGTCTTTGAGAAGAGAATGGAGTCAGGAGATATTTAACTCACAGATGTGTGTGGTAAAGATGTGTTTTCTTCCAGGACCATATTTTTAGGGCTTTACACTGGGTTTCCTTCAGCTGATATGCTTCCTCTAACAGGAAGCAGGGGTGGAAAGGACACTCTTTGGAATCATAAGACCAGCATTCAAATCTTGACTCTTCGGATTATTTCCCATGTGATCTTTGGGTAGTCCTTTCCTCTCCTCTAGGCTTCCATAGCTTCATCTTTAAAATGAGGACATAGGACTAGATCAGGGGTGGGGAACCTGAAACCTTGAAGCCATGTGACCTCGAGGCCACAGGTTCCCCATCCCTCAACTAGATGCTCTCCAAGACCCTTCCCATTGTCTACAATCTCGCCCAATGTCCTCTGAGATATAAGGATAATTGAATTTGAATTTTGGAACAAACTATAGAGGAAAATAACAATGCTTCTTTCTTCTTTTATATGCATTTAAGTTAAAAGGTGGTTACTTAGTCATAACAATATTATACTTTTATAGTGCCTTGCTATTATTCCTGTTTTGTAGATGGGGATCTGAGATCTAAAGGATTGCCAAGATCCATTGAGTCATAGTTGAGCTAAGGTCTTTTGACCATAACCCCACTGCTAGAATCTTTTAAATAGAGAGAAATACTAACTTCATCTTTTTATTTCTTCTGATTAGATAGGCAGAAGTAATAACAAAATTGACATTTTTTAGTCATTTAAAAGGGGAAGCTAGATGGCACAGTGGATAAAGTTCTGGGGCTGGAGTCAGGAAGACTCATCTTTATGAATTCAAATCCAGCTTCAGACACTTACTAGTTGTATGTCCCTGGGCAAGTCATTTAACCTTGTTTGTCTCAGTTTCTTCATTTGTGAAATGAGCTGGAGAATGAAATGGCAAACCACTCCAGTGTCTTTGTAAAGAAATCCCCAAATGGGGTCATGAAGAGTTGAACATGAAGGAAACCACTCAACAACAACAGTAAATATTAATTGACTGGCTAACTGAGTTTTCCAGTAAGACCTGGAGAAATGCAAGAATTCCCACTGTCACCATTATTATTTTATATAGTTCTAGAAATTTAAGTATAGGAATGGTGAGAAAAAGGAAATGAGAAAACAAGGATAGATAAAAATGAAACACAATTATCATTATTTTGGTGATGTAGTTATTTGATTATAGAACTCCTGAAAGTCAAGTAGGAAAAAAAATGGAAATAGCTAATAACTTCAGCAAACTACCATGGCATAAAATAAACCCTCAAGATCAACATCCTGCTCAGTAGGAAAAGATAGAAAGAAAATCATATTCAAAATAACTACAGAATGTGTAAAAGACTTGAGAGTCCATTCACCAAAGCACATATGGGAATCACACAAATGGTTTTTCCAGAAAAAAAGCAAGACAAGGAATTAGATTATGTTACCAAAATGGATGTCTATTATATTATATAATAATACTACCTACTTCACAGGGTTTGGGAGGATAAAATGATATAATTACTGTAAGCTATTCTGAAAACCTTAAAGTGCTATATAAATAATAGCTAGTTTTTATTAGAAGCAGCTAGATGGCTCAGTGGATAGAGTCATGAATCTGAAATCAGGAAGTGTTGTGCTTAAATCTGGCCTCAGAAATATATTTAGCTGTGTGACCCTGGAAAAGTAACTTAACTTCTGCCTCAGTTTCTCATCTGAAGGAGGAGGGTAATGGTGGCACCTATCTTCTAGGTGGTTCTGAGGATCAAGTGAGAGAAGATTTGTTAAGTATTTTGCAAGCCTTAGAGGAAAATGTAAATGCTAGATATTCTGATCAATATTCTTATTAATAAGGTATTAGAAGGATTGCCCTTTGGAGAAGACATTCGATGTTTCCCTTTTGTGTTCAGACAGAACCAGAATCGATGGTGGAAATTGTAAAGGAGCCAACTTAGGCTTCCCGTAAGGAAACACTTTTTTACCAATGGAGTCATCCCAATGGGGAATGTGCTGCTACTTACAGCTCTGTCAGTATAGGCTAGGTGACCATGTATTAGATATTTTAGAGGAAGGATTAAATTCTGTTGTTTTGTTATCCTGTGAGATGCCTTTTACAACTTTGGAGAGATGGGGAATACTTGTCCCAAAGGGAATAATGAAAAGAAGGATTCAGAGGAACCTAGGGCATTGGTCTGAATCTAATAAGATCAAATTCAGCATGAGCACTGGCCCCATAGTCGGGATGACCTGGGATCGAATCTGGGCTCAGATACTTAGCACCACACCCAGAAATAACTGGCCATGTAACCTTGAGCAAGTTACTTAACCTCAATTGCCTTAAAAAAAAGATTAAATTCAGTAGGAATAAATTCAGTATTAACACCTGGGGACAAATCAATTTTTTGTAAATACAAAATGAAAGAGGCATGGTTAGACAGCAGAGATTTTGAAAAGATCTGGGGTTCTTAGTGGATTGAAAGCTCAGTATGAGTGAGTAGTGTGATGTGGCAGCCTTCCCCCCACCCCCAAATGCAATCATGAGTCACACTGAGAGGCATAGCTTCCAGAAAGAGGGAGGCCATGGACCCATAGTACATACTACCTTCATCAGACTTATTCTGATGACAACAGACAATTCTGTGTCACCAGTTGTAGGTGACACAGTTTAAGAATAACAAGCTGGAGAATGTCTAGAGAGGGGCAGCCAAGGTGGGGAAGGACTTTCAGTCCATGTTATATGCAGAGTGTTGAAAAAATTGGACATATTTAGTATAAAGTAGAAATGATTTGGTGCTAACATGACAGCTGTCTCCTCCTCCTCCTCCTCCTTCCCCTTCCTCTTCTCTTTCCCCTCCTTTTCCTCCTCCTCCTCCTCCTCCTCCTCCTTCTCCTCCTCTTCTTCTCCTCCATGTTCTTTTTTCCTTCTCTTTTTCTTCTTCGTTCTTCTTCTTCCTCTTTTGTATGTACACACTTCTGAACAATTACAGATCTCATTTAGTAGGCTTTGTACTATTCTTAAGTGTGACATAATCAGTCCAATGCCATAAGAAAAGAGAAGCATCCAGAAGTCCTCACCATGTATAAGGAACCCTTCTTCCATTTTAACTCTACATATAGGATGACTAGTCTGATGACCTTTGGCAAATATACATTTATTATCTTTGTGCCTTGCTTGATACTGATGCTCAGAGGATTGTTGATACCTTTACAAAGGAAACTCCTTGGATCTTTCCATGTGCCTGCTGGGGAGGAGTTCTTATGGCTGTCTTTTGCTTGTCTAGAATGAAGAGTTTCTTGTTTTTTCTGCAACCTTCCGTTGATTGTTTAACTGGGAAGTTATGGTTTGCAGTAGAAAGTCATTTGTGAAATGTGAATTTGTGAATGTGAATTAAATCTTCCTGTTCCCTTCTGTTATTTTTACTGAGGGACAGTGTGAAGTAATGGAAAGATTGGCCCTGGAGTTAGGGGAGACCTTGATTTGAATCTCACCTCTGTGTCTCATTAGCTGAGTGGCCAGTAGTAAGTCAACTGCAATATCTGGCTCTATAAGACCCTGGACAAGTGACTGAGATTCTCAGGCCTTGGTTTTTTTTTAATCTATAAAATTAAAGGTTGGGACTAGTTGATATGTATAATCCATTCTAGCTTGAGATCTACCATCCGATGATTTTCCCCTTTTTCTCCCTAGTAGAAGCAGCCGACGTGGGGAGGCATTATAATACCATAGAATCATAGGTCACACAGATATTGTAGGAAGTGAGATTTGAATCCAGGTACTTCTGACTCCCAAATCACTCTTTACTGGAGTACTCAGTTGCAAGAGGAGAGTCAAGCAGATGGCTTTGTTGGCCAAGGTGGCTGGAGGCTGGTTCTTCAAGGAAAGCAGCCAGTGAATTTTCAGTATTTCCAGAGCTCTTTATAATGGAAAGCTGAGCATGGCCTCTCATTCTGGTGATTGAGGTTGGAACCACAGAGACCAATGCTTAATCTCCATGTCAAGCAAGATGATATCATAGGATCTGAACAATTCAGGACTCAGATGGATTCCAGAGAGAAATGAGATAACACACCATTTGTCGGTGTGTTCTAATGGGGATTCCTTCCATGTATGGGTTGGACTAGATGGTGGCTGAGTTTTTTTTTTTTTTCAACTCATACATTCTGGAATTTGGGGAACTAATTTTCCTTGAGTCCAACCAGCTCCACGTTGTCTGGCCCCAAAATAAAAGCCTTTTGGGCATTTCATTTTCATTCATGATCTATTTTTTTCTTCTTCATAATTCTAATGAAATGCTAAGCCACAGATGGGAAGCCAGAAAATGGCATGATCAAATGCCTTAATCTATTTTGAGAATGCAAAAATTAGAGTGAGGGGAGCCAATCTCATTCTGATTAAACTTCCTCTTTAAAATGATAATTATCATCAGAGTTAAATCATGCAATATTTCTGAAATGAAAAGGGCAAGTTAAAAATACTACATTATATTTTTATTGATTGGCACAGAGATGGGGTATGGGGAGTGGGATGGGAGCCACGTACATTGATTAGGCCTTGAAAAACAGCAAGAAGTCTCTGGCAGGGAAGGTTGGGGAAAGGGAAGCAGCCTCCTGTGGTGGGGGCTGTTTCTCTATTTCCGTCTGCTTTTCTGTCCTCTGCAGACACACCATAATCACCCCAGTGGGCCCAAGGCTCCAATGACTCTGTGCTGAAGGATTAAGAGCCGCTCTATCCACTTGGCTTTGGCTTTGGAATTTTCATGCAAATGACCTTGGGTGTGGTAAGAAAGGAATTCTGGTAACATGGATCAGGAGTTAAACATCCTACCTGGGAAAGCAACATAGGGGGCCCTGCCGAAGAGCCGCCTCAAAGGGCCTCAAGTAGACCTGTCACGCTTGTTTTCCCGAGTGTTTTGCACATAGATTAGCCTAAAGAGATGTTAAAAATCAAAGCTTAAAGATCTTAGGCCAGTCTCAAGAATTTCTCAAATGACAGTGTCTGCCCAGATTTCTTATTAATTAATCAATCCATCTATCCATCCATCAACAAACATTTATTAAGCACCTACTATGGGTCAGGCAATGTGCTAGGTGACAAGAATGTAAAGTGAAAAACAAAATAGTCTCAGCCTTCAGTGTGTTTACATTCCATTGAGGGGAATAACAGGCACACATTTAGGTAAATACAATATGCATACAAAATAAATATGAGATGATTTTGAAGAGTGGGGCCTGAGAAGCTGGGGTCAGAAAAGACACCCTGTAGGAGGTTACATTTGAGTTGGACTTTGGTGGACTTTGGTATTGGGGTAGCCAGGTGGTGAAATGGATAGAGTGCTGGGTTTAGAGTCAGGAAGACTCATTTTCAAGAGTTCAAATCTGGCTTCAGATACTCACTAGCTGTGTGACCCTTGGCAAGTCGCTTTACCTTGTTTGCCTCAGTTTCCTCATCTGTAAAATGAGCTGGAGAAGGAAATGGTAAACCATTCTAGTATCTTTGCCAAGAAAACCCCAAATGGGGTCATGTAGAGTTGGACAGGACTGAAAAATGACTGAATGACAAAAAGGTATTACAAGAGGCAGAGGTAAAGAGGGAAGGCTTCCCAGACATGGGGAAAATCTTTGAAAAGACCCAGTGAAGAGCCATGAAGTATTGCGTACAAGAAACAACAAACAGGCAAACACAGTGTGCTATAGGTTGAGAAGGTATAGGATGAAGCTGAAGAGTTTTCAATGTCAGAGGAGTGTACATTTAATCCCAGAGGCAACTGTGAACCGCTAGACCTTTTGGCACAAGAACTTGACAGCTGCAATTTAGGAATATCATTTTGACAACTCTTTGGAGGATGGTTGGAGGGCAAAAAAGAAAATAAAATAAAGGTAGGGAGTCTAAATAGGAGACTGTATTAGAAGCAGCTAAGTATCTCAGTGGATAGAACACCAGACCTGGAGTGAGGAAGACCTGACTTTATATCCTGCCTATTACCAGCTTTGTGACTCTGGGCAGGTCATTTAACTTTATTCTGCCTTAGTTTCCCCATCTGTAAAGTGGGGATTAAATAGCACTTACCTCATAGGGTTCTTCTGAGAATATTTGGAAAGCCTTTAGTACAGTGCCTGGCACACGCTAGATGCTTAATAAATGATTATCCCTCCCTCATCACCACTTCCAAGCAAGAGAAGTTTGGAGGCAGAATTGGTGAGATTTGGCTATTGTTTGCACAGAGTGGAGGAGAAAGAAGAGCCAAGGCTGATGCAGTATGTAGAAGATGTTGGTGCTTTCGACAGAAATAGGTGTAATCTCTGTCCCAAAGCCCATTGGTTTGGAATGTTCTCCTTATCAGGGGAGGGAAAGACCCTGCCTACTTAAAAGGTGGGATGGTGTTGGTGAGAAGCAAGGGGGTTCCAGCCTTAACCAGTCCCCTTTGGGACTCTCATGCTTTGCCTTGCATTCCTCCAGCTGCTTCTAGATGTGAGAGAGAAGAAGGCCAATTGCGCATCAGGTTGTGGAAGGAAGACTCGGAAAAACATGAGAGAAGCCGATGGTGTCTGTGGCAAAAGAGTACACTGTCAGCACCGGCCCCATTCCACATCTACACGGCAGATTCCACACAGCAGAGACTCCACAGGCACCTGACTTAAGGGGAGCCTGGAAGCGACAGCAAAAGGGGTAGGTAATTGCGGAGAGCCTTCCCTCTCATTCTAGGTGCCGTCCTGAGGGCTCTGCACGACTCTCCAGAAACTGCAGAGTTAAGAGAAATTTCTAAATTTGAATCTCTAGTTTCACACTTAGCCACCTACTAAAAAATACAAACAAGATATGATGAAATATAATGTATTTTATAGTGTATGATTACATACATGCATATATATCACAACAACCATGTGAGACTGAGTTTAAAATGAGTTGCCTAAATTCACGCAGTTATATACAGTGCTTCAAAAGCCCTAAAGTGCTATATAAAAATAAAAACTTCAGTTGTGCTGACATTTTGTTACCATGTTAGGGCTTTTAAAAAATTTTTATTTTTTTCAGTTACATGTAAAAACAATTTTAATAGTATTTTATTTTTTCTAATTACATGTAAAAACAAATTTTAACATTCATGTAAAAATTTTGAGTTCCAAATGGTCTCCCTCTCTCTCTTCCTTTCCTCCTACCTAAGACAGTAAGCAATTTGATATAGGTTATATATGTACGATCACGCAAAACATTTCCGTATTAATCATGTTGTGAAAGAAGAAACAGACCAAAAGGTAAAGACACTTAAAAAATAAAGTGAAAATAGTATGCTTTAGGGGTGGCCAGGTAGCACAGCAAGTAAGAGCACTGGCTCCAGTGTTGAGATGACCTGGGGATCGAATCCAGGCTCAGACACTTAGCACCCACCCAGAAACACCTGGCCGTGTAACCTTGAGCAAGTTACTTACCCCCGATTGCTTTAAAAAAAATAGTATGCTTTGAATTTCATTTAGACTCCATTAGGTCTTTCTCTGGAGATGGATAGCATTTTTCCTCATGAGACTTTCGGAATTATTGTGGGTCATTTTATTGCTGGGGACACCTAAATTGTCCATAGTTGATCATTGCACAATATTATTATTACTGTGTATAGTGTTCTCCTGGTTCTGTTCACTTCACTTTGCACATTTGGGGTTTTCTTGGCAAAGAGACTGGAGTGGTTTGTCATTTCCTTCTACAGCTCATTTTATAGATGAGGAAACTAAGGCAGAAAAGGTTAAGTGATTTGCCCAGCGTCACACAGCAAGTAAGTGCCTGAGGCTGGATTTGAACTCATGAAGATGAGTCTTCCTGATTCCAGGCCAGGCACTCTACTCACTGTGCCACCTAGCCGCCCCTTATAATTATTACTATACTCACCTTTAAAGGTGAAGACATCTTATGGGATTCCTGAATGTACATTATATACTCTCCTTGGATCCACACTAGCTAAGCGAGTTGTTATGTTTAGTATGAAAGATTTAGCAAAGGTCCTGGGCTGTAGCTGTAGGACCCTTATAGACGATCCTCTTGTCTTCAGAGAAGAACACTCTTTTGGACAGTTTCTTCCCCTGGGTAGCTCCCCTCCCCCACCACAGCAGGGGGAGCCTGGGTGCTCTCCCATTTAGGATTCTCTATGAGGTAATCCCCAATGTTGGAAGCATGGATTTCTCAGGATTCCTAATCACTGATGTGCAAAGAAAAGAGAGCCAGGTGTTGAGAGAGAGAGAGAGAGAGAGAGAGAGAGAGAGAGAGAGAGAGAGAGGAGCTTTCCAAAAGAAAGAAGGGCTTAAAAATGGCAGAGCAATTGTTCCCAGCTCTATCTTGGTGAACACAGAGTAGGGAGGTTATTATGACACGTTCGAAAGGTCTCATGATGTATCCCAGATTCCCCTTCCTTCCCTGTCATTAGCCTGTTAGGTGTCATAGGGCTTGAGAAGCAAAGAGGTTTAGTGGAAAGAGCCCTGAGCTTGGAGTCAGGTGAGGGCTGGGTATGAATTTTGACTTTGATACATCAGTTATATCCCTTTTAATTCTCAGTTTTCTCATCTACAAAGTGGGTTACATGGTCACACTGCCCTGCTCTTTGGGTTGTTAGGAAGCACCTTGTAAAACTCAAAGCACTTCTTTCCACAGGAGTGACTTCCTGGGCCTGTCCTGTTAGCACCCCTATCCCTAAGCACCTTATATTTATTGTTAATATGCATGTATACATGTATCTGTGAGTATGTACATATATGTATATGGAATTTCTCCCAGCAGAATGTAAACTCCAAGAGGGTAGAAGCTATCTCTATTTTTGCCTGAAAAACTGATCACCAGACTGTTGCTTTTGACCACAACAAATTTCTTTCTTTTTTCTTTTCTTTTTTTGTCTCTTCCTTCCTTCCTTTCCTTCCTTCTTCCTTCTCTCCTTCCCACCTTCATTCCCTCCCTTTCTTTCTCCTTTTTTCTTCCTTCCTTCCTTCCTTCCTTCCTTCCTTCCTTCCTTCCTTCCTTCCTTCCTTACTTCCTTCCTTCCTTCCTTCCTTCCTTCCTTCCTTCCTTCCTTCCTTCCTTCATTCCTTCCTTCCTCCTAACAGACCTGAGAGGTCAGGATTCTTAACCCCATTTCATAAATAAGGAGCCTTTCTTTTGTCTTAGATGTCTGGAGCATGGACAGAGTACCTCCAATATTGGCTCCCCTTATGGAGAGTCTGGGGGACATCCTTCCAGGACAGCCAGTATGACTGTGAAGGCAATTGCTGCTAGATGATGCAAGGCCCTTGTGCAGCTGTTTCTGGTCAGCTGATCATACATACTGTCAGAAGGAGTGTCATTGTTACAAGTCATTCTTGTACCAGCTTCCCTCTGATGGTGTGACTCCTTCACTTGCAGTGCCTTGTAAGACAATGCTGGAAGACTGAAGGCCCTGTGCCCCACTACAGGGACCTCAGAGTTTGCTGTTTTCTGTTCTAGGTAAAGGGAATAGAGCCTCTAATCTTTTGCGTTTCAAAATGCCTGGAGAAAACACCATAGTAGCCCAGGAATCAGAAAGAATTCAGGCCAGGATTCATGGCGAATCCAGTATCTCTGCCCCAAGGGGCAAGAAGTGACCTTCAGGACCTAGGCCAGCGGAAACTGAGCTAAGACAGCTTAAACAGCCAGGCTGCGTCTGGATGGGAACTTGGTGAGAGCAATGTTATATAAGAACTGAAATGAAGCGTGTCCTGGTTTTGTTTGGAGGGAAATGTTTCTTCTTTTGTTCTTGCCAAAACAAACATTTATATATGAAAAACCAAAAGGTGCATGTCTTCAAAGTAAAATAGCTTTTTGTAAAATCTGATTGATATTAAGAGATTAAATGGATGTTAAGTAGTTAGGTGCTCACAGTCACCTTACAGTGGGGGACAACAAAACTGGGAGTGACTCACATTAATGCCAGTAGGGAAGAGAGACCTCCAAAATTCCTCAGGGTACCCTGGAGCCCTGAGAGGCTGATTGAGGCAGCCACCTTGACCCTGAGAAAGTGGGCTAGAGTATACTGGCCACACTTTTATTTCTCATCCTTTGGGAGGAAATTATGTTTTACTGACTTTTAAATAAAGCAGTTAATTGGAGAAAACCTTAGTTTCATGTGAAGTTTTGACCATGAAATTTTAGCATGTTTAGGATGGCCCAAATATAGTTTCTTTCTACTCCCTTACATCCTTCAAACAAATAAACAGACAAGAGGTAATCAGTTGGGGCCCTTTACCTGTGGTTGGGGGATTTTCAGTGAGCTGACTCAAAAGCCTAAGAGCCTTTACTAGACTGTTCTCTGGGCTGTCTTCCTCTTTCTCTTGCACAGCTGTCGCCAGTCTCCTCCAATGTCATTCCTTGCCTCCTTTCTTACCTAGTTATGCTGTCACATTTCCAAGGCTTTGAGGAGGCAGTCACTCCATTATTTAATGGAGTTCCTGTTATCCCCTTGCATTTCTTAGAATCAGACTGTTCTCATGACTGAGTCACTAGTGGGAAGGAAGCTTGGGTTCCCCTGGGCATCATGGAATGCTAATTCAATGAGAAAGAAAAATCCTACTTTCAGTATAAAATAGGGCCAGGTGAGGCAAAAGTGTGGAGTGTGGAAGAGAAGAATTTTAAAATTCTCTCTGGGATTCAGGAAAGGAGGTTTTGTTTTTTATTGGCATGAATGACCAGTGGAGATTCATGAAATCATTATTTTCATCCTCCTTTCTCTTCCTGCCCCCTTCATCTTGCAAACTGAGTCATGGTTTTACCTTCAATGACTCTGGTGACCTTGAACACATGACTGATTCTCTATGTCTCAGTTTTTGATCAGGAATATTGGAAAATGGTGGGGGCTAACCTCACAGAATTGTGGCAAAATGGGAATATTCAGAAAATTTAAAAAATCTTAAATTGTCCTAGTCACCCTCTGAATTCATAACTTGTGACCCACACAGTGCTGCCACCCATGTGACCTTGGACAAAGCACTTCACTTCTTAGGTAGATAAGAATATCCCCTTCTTTATCTCTGAAGTCTCTTCTACCTAAAAATATGTGTTTGTACCAGTTATCACAGTAGATCATGGAATCCCAAGCTGGAAGGGGCTTTAGGGGAAATTGAGACCCAACATTTGGGAGTCACTTGCTCAAGGTCACTCAAGTAGAGAGTAGTAAGGTCAGGATTTCCATTCAGGCTCTCTGACTTCAAAATAGGGGTTTCTTCCACTATATCAGGCTGACTGACCTGTTGACTCATCTCCCCATCATGCCTCAAACTTTGGGAGCTCCCCAAGGCTCTGTCCTGAGCCTTCTTCTTCTTTTTTTTCCCTTATTAGTATTTCATTTTTTTCCCAATTACATGCAAAGATAGTTTTCAACATTCATTTTTGTTAAATTTAGAGTTCTGATTTTTTCTCTCTTTCTCCTCGCCTTCCTCCAATCTGATATAGGTTATACATGCACAATCATGTCAAACATATTTCCACTTTGCCCTCTTCTCTTTACATTCTTTATCTCTGAAGCCTTATAAGCTCCAGTTGGTTCAATGATTTTGAGATCCTTCTATCCAACTTCAGTCTTTCTCCTGACCATCCCTCCACTTATAGATAATTTCTAAAATGATGTCCCATAGGCATCTCAAAGTCAACATATCCAAAGTAACTCATTAGCTCTTCTTCCTAAACCTCTTATTACCCCTGTTATTGTCCAGAGCCCCACCATCCTTCCTAGCACCCAGCTTTCTAACTTGGGTTGGATTATTATTATTAGTTATTATTAGTTATATAACTATTATTAGTTATCTTCCACCCTTCACTCTTGTTTGCTTACCCCAATTAGTTGCCAAATCTTGTCATTTTTTCTCCACAACATTTCTCATGTATCACATATGTCCTCATCTCTCTCCCCACACAACTATGGCCACATATCTTGTCATTTTTTTCTCCACAACATTTCTCATGGATCATATATGTCCTCATCTCTCTCCCCACACAACCACTGCCACAAATTTTGCTTCTTATTGCTTTTGGTCTGGGCTATTGCTATGGCCTTCTTTTTAAAAGTTGTATTTATTTAAATTTTAATTTGTAGAATAAAACAAGCATTTCCATGTCATAGAATAATAAAAAAGATGATTGCACATGAAACTGCAAATCTGTTATGTACAACTTGCTATTCCTTTTCAATATCTGTTCCATTATCTATTAGGGAAATCAGCATGATAGATAGAATAGGTCCTGCTAGACGTGGAGTTGGGAAGACGGGAGTTTGAATGCCTCCTCAGATATTCAGTAACCATGGCACCTATTTAATGCCTCTGACCCTCAGTTTCTTTAAGTGAACAGAAGCAGCTATCTCAAAAGAAGATCAAATAAGATACTATATGCAAAATCCTTGGCATACCTCAAAGTACAGTTATTATGATGATGGAAAGCGTTTTTTTTTCTTATAAACATCTGGTTTCTTTAACTATCCTGATGTGACTTTTTATTTGTCAGTGCTCACAGGGTAATAGTAGGAGATCAGAGGCTTAGAAAAAGAATTGTTGTTACTTTTCCATGGGCAAACAAACAAGGCTTGTCAATATTGTGAGGAAAACTTGAAAAAAGCTCCTAACCATGTAGAAGCTTTGAAAAATGGGAAGGTACCAAGCAAGTGGTAGGGCCCCTGCTAGCATGGGCCAGATGTGTGCCACATGGGAGGAAGGATAAAGGTGCTCGGGAGGGCCGTGATGACAGCTCTGCTTCTCCTATCAATTCCTCCAAAAGTGGATGGTGCATCTGTTACATATTTATGTATGTGTTTCTCCTACTCAATGCTAGAGATATTTACCTAGGCCATGATTGCCTACAATTTAAAAATAACAACAGCAAACAGATGTTGGAGAAGGAGAGTGACCCAGAAATGTGGGGACTCTATTCTCATATAATGTAGTCTGCCTTTGTGGTCTTTGACCTTAGAGATGGATGAGGAGGTTGATAAAGTGAAATAAAGAAGTGTCTCCCTCTAAATCTTGGCCCCTGGAGCCAGGAATAGTGACAGTGGAAGTTTTACTGTATTTGGAGACAAAGGACCTGGGGTTTAATTGTGGCTCTGTACCATGACCAGGGACAAATTGCTTCTGGCCTCAGTTCATAATCTATAATATTAGGGTATTGGGTCAGATAGCTGCTAAGTCTCTGCCAGCTCCAAATGTAGGATCCTAGGAAGAACAGGGTCTTAGATTGAGAGTCAGAGACCTGGGTTTAAATTCTTATTTGTCTGATTCTAACTTGTGAGACCCCTCTTTGGGTTTCAGCTTCCTCAATTTTAAGTTGAGGGGCCTGGGCTAGATTTCTTCTGTATTCTGTGATTCTAGGTTCTCTTGGGTATAGCTTGATACATGGTTGGTAGCTGTGAACCAGAGGGTAAACACTGTTCATTTCCTTGTCCTAATGCCTGGCATATAGTAGGTACTTGGTAAATGTTAGAGGCAGCTAGGTGTGCATTGGATAGAGTGCCAGGACTGGAGTCAGGGAGACTCATTTTCCTGAGTTCTAATCTGGCCTCAGACACTTACAAGTTGGGTGACCCTGGACAAGTCACTTAACCCTGTTTGCCTCAGTTTCCTCATTTGTAAAATATCAGAGAAGGAAATTGTAAACCACTCCAGTATTTTTGCTAAGAAAAACCCAAATGGTATCATGAAGAGTTGAACATGAGGGAAACAACTCAACAGCAGCAGCAGTAAATGCTAATTGACTGACTGACTGACGGCTGCTGCTACTCATGTAGTCAGCAGATTTCTGGGAGGATAAGAGGTCCAGAGGATGTGCCAAGGTCCTCAGACCTGGTTTAAGTCAGCTCTGCTAATGATCAATTATAGATGGGGAGGAGTTCAGAGTAATCAACGATCTCTGGGGTAAAATTTACCAAGCATTTTTTCTTGAGGTCTCCTCTACACCTGGACATGTATTAGGTGCTGAAGATACAAAGGTCACAAAAGAGTTCTTGTTCTCAAGGAGTATGGAGTAACCCCTTCTTGAGGGTAGGGACAATTTGATCTTTGCCTTTATATTCTGCGAACATAGTGCATTGCCATTATAACAATGGTAATTGTTCATACAGTGCCTTAAGTTGTGCACAGGGCTTTACAAACATTATCTCATTTTATCCTTTCAAAAGCCCTGGGCAAGTGCTATTCTTATCCCCATATTACAGATGAGAAAACAGAGACAAATAGAGACAAAATGACTTGCCCAGGGTCATACATCTAGTTGGTGTTTGCAGTCAGATTTGAACTCAAGTCTAGAAAGGTTAAGAGTCCAATTTCATTGGAATGTAGAGTTTCTAAGGGGGAATGCTACAGAATATATCTGGAAAGGTAGATGGGAGAAAATGACAGACTGAAGAGCTTGCATTTTGTCCTGTCATCAATGGAGAACTATTGGAGGTTTTAGGCCTTAAGAATGATGTGGTTTGTGAGATTTTTTTTTTATCAGCTTTATGGTTAGATGGACAAAAGGATGAATGAATAAAGCATTTAAGTGCCTAATCTGTATAAAGCAACAGAGATACAAACAGAAAAGTCAGACGGTCTTAGAGTTTGAGCATACACATTCTAATGGGGGAGACAACCCATAGAGAAAGTTTCAACTGCAAGTTAGCTGGAAATGACCCATGGTTTTTAGGATGCAGTGGCATCTTCTTTAGCATCATTTCTTCTGATAAAATTATGCTATTTTCTGATGTTGAACTATTTGACAGAGCCAAAGATTTGGCGGCAACAACTTTCTTTTCTGGATCTTCAGTAGATGTGGCCATTGCATCTGCAGGAGCATTTGCCTGGCACATGCTGCCTCTTAACTGTCCCTCAGAGTGCCTTATTGCTTCAGCTAGGTTGGTTTGCTTGTTAAGTGAGTGGTAGGTGGTTGCTTTTTGGTGAGGGTGGTTTGATTGTGACATGCCAATACTTCTGCCTATTTGTGACAATTGGTCAGCAGTTATTTCTGGTGGCGATGAGGAAATTGGGTTCCTTCTTCATGAGGGTTTCTCCCCTCAATGATGGCAGTGGGGACTGGAAACAGACCTACTCATTTGGGAGACATAGTTATCTTCAAGGCTCTTGCATTCAGTATTCTGGGATGCCTCCACCATTGTCTGAGGGGAGGTGGTCATTAAGATGAAAGTAATGGTTTAGCTTGCATGATGGATGCTGTCTCTTCTCTCTTCCTCAGAATGAAGGAAGTGTTGGGGAAAAAGAAGAATGAATAATTAGGAGGCTAATATAATAGTCTAGGAAAATAATGATGAGAACCTCAGCTAGGTTTCACCTGAATTAATATGAAATAGGTGAGAGATATCAGAGGTTTTTGTTGAGGTGAAATTAACCAAACAACAACCGATTGAATGTGGGAGAGTGAGATAATGACAAAAGTAAAGGGTGACTTTGAAGTCATGAACTGGAGTCACTAGGAGAAAGGTGTTCTCAACTGAAATATGGAAGCTGGAGGAGGAAAAATTAAGGGAGGAAGGTAATAGGTTCTGTTTTGAAATATGGAGCTTCAGATGCTAGTAGGAGATCTAGGAGATACTTAGGGGTAGTTACTGCTAAATGACTGGAGTTCAGAAAAGAGATTGTGGCTGTCTATATAGATTAGGGAGTAATCTGTGTAGAGAGGATTCTTGAACTCATGGGTCCTGATACTATTTCCAAAAGAATGCCTGTGGAAAGAGAATAGAAGAGAATCTCAGGGACAGAGCCATGGGCTCAACTCACTCAATATGAGAATGGTTATGATTTTGTGAAAGAAACTGACAAAGGGCAGTAAGACAAATTAGAGGAGAGATAATGGAAGACAACTTTACAGAAGCTCAAGGAGGACACTAATGTCTAGGAAGAGGGAGTTATCAATAGTATCAAAAATTACAGGGATGTCAATGATTCAAAAAAGTTGTAAAATTTAGCACCTATGAGATCACCATGAGGAAGACAGTTTCAGTAGAGTGGTGTAATTTCATTTCCAGATTGTGGAGACCAATTTCATGAATGGTGAGACAGTGGGTTTGGGGAGGACTTTGTAGGGATCTGACATCATTTAAATCCTCTTAAAGTGAACCATCAGGAGCCAAGATAAAACTTTCCCAAACTCACTGCAAAATGACTCTGAAATAGCGCCTCTAAATGAATTCTGTAGTGGCAAAACCAAGAAAAGGATGCAGTGAAACAATTTCCAGTCCAAGATGACAGATAAGGTTGGCAGGACAGCTCCCCGTCACTGGGTGAGAGTGGAATACCTTGGTGGGGAATGCAACAATGGCTGCAGTGACTTCTGGAGCTCTCAGTCCTGAGATGGCAAAGGGGAGTGGGCAACGGGTCAGAAGGACATTACAGGGGCCCCTTTGTTGGCTCTGGACGCAGGATTCTGTTGCATTGTCCATACCCAGTTCCAGGTAACAGTCCCCGGGTGAATAGGGGCACTAGCACACTAGAGCAAGTGCTGTAGGAGAGCAAGGATTTCGGTCATAGATCCAGGGTAGCAAAGAGTGCTAGTGGTTGCTCATAACCCAAAGCACTATCCAGGAGAAGAGTACCATACCTCTCCTTAGATCACACCACAGGGGAACAACTGAAAACCTACACCACTCCAGTACTAGTTTTGAAAATTGTAGCACTAAAAACCTAAACCTTGGACTCCTTTTGGGGGGCGGGGCCAAGATGGTGGAGTAGAAGCACACACTTGGCATGGGCTCCAGCTCCAACCACTTCTGATACCTGTAGAAAAATGACTCTAAAATTTTTTAAAGCTACATAACCCACAAAGTGAAAGAGAGAAACAAATTTCCCACTGAATACAGCCTGGAAGGCTGACAGGAAAGGTCTATCACAACATACCAAGCAGCCCTGATTGAGCCAGGAGTTCTTACCCCAGGGCGGCCCCAACTAGCATGCAGGTAAGCCAGAGCAGACTTCAGGAGAGTTAATCACCAGTAGCTGTGGTGGTTTCCAGACTTCCCAAACCATAAATGCTAAAGATAAAGTAAAAGGTCAGTGTGGAGCTCTGTTGGAACAGGGGGGGATGGAAGAGGGCAGTCCAGCCCCTCCCTCCGGGGTGAGAAGTGGTGGAGGCAAAGCAACTGTATAGCTGCCATGTGGCTCCTGGCCTGCAGAGTGTAGGGGGACCAAGCAACCATTCAGAGGGTAAGCACTCTTGCTTTAACCTGCTTGGATCTGGATATAAGTCTTGGGTGGTGGTCCTGGGATGTGTGGCCAGGTGCCAGAGCTTGTGGAGGTTGTAATAAGGGCATCCTCCTAATATCTCTGGCAGCTACAAAACCCCTAGCAATTTGGGGCAAACCTCTCTCCATTCTGGAAGCAGAGTTCTACAAAAGTCAAGTAATTGGCTTCCAATATGACCAAGCAGAGGAAGTACAAACAGACTATAGAAACCTTTTTTGGGGGACAAAAAGGATCAAGGCATAGAGTGGGATAAAGACAGTGAAGTCAGAACTCCTGCATCGAAAGCCTTCAAAAAAACATGAATTGGTTAAAGGCCATGGAGGAGCTCAAGAAAGATTTTGAAAATCAAGTTAAAGAAGCAAAGGAAAATTCAGAAGAGAAATGAGAATGATGCAAGAAAATCATGAAAAGCAGCATGCTAAAGGAGACCCAAAAACACACTGAAGAAAATAACACCTTAAAAAAAATAAACTAACTCAAATGACAAAAGAGGCCCAAAAAGACAGTGAGGAAAAGAATGCCTCAAAAAACCAAATTTTCCAGATGGAAAAGGAATTTCAAAAACTCACTGAAGAGAATAACTCCTTCAAATTTAGATTGGAGCAATTGGAAGCTAATGACTTTAGGAGAAATCAAGATACTATAAAAGAGATCCAAACAAATGGAAAAATAGAAGACAATGTGAAATATCTAATTAGAAAAACCACTGACCTGGAAAATGGGTGCAGGAGAGATAATTTAAAAGTTATTGGACTACCTGAAAGCCATGATCAAAAAAAAAAGAGCCTAGGGGCGGCCAGGTAGCACAGCAAGTAAGAGCACCGGCCCTAATGTCGGGATGACCTGGGGATTGAATCTGGGCTCAGACACTTAGCACCACACCCACAAACACCTGGCCGTGTAACCTTGAGCATGTTACTTAAACCCAGTTGCTTAAAAAAATTAAAAAAAAAGAGCCTAGACATGATCTTTCAAGAAATTATCAAGCAAACAACAACAACAAAACAAAAAAACAACTTAAAAAAAAACAGAATAGGACAAAGGGTAAAAGTGGCAGAAAAATCCACCAAAGAGAAGAACTACTTAAAAAAACAGAATTGGTCAATTAAAAAAAAAAAGATGTATTAAAAAGTCACCGAAGAGAAGTCCTCATCAAAAAAGCAGAATTAGCCTAATGTAAAAAAGATATATAAAAATTCATTGAAGAAAGAAACTCCTTAAAAAGTAGAATTGATTGAATAAAAAAGAGATATAAAATTCACTCAAGAAAATAATTCCTTAAAATTAGAATTGAGTGAGCAGAAGCTAATGACTCCATGAGACATCATGAAACCATAAAACAAAGTTAAAAGAATGGGAAAAAAATAGAAAAAAGTGAAATATCTGATTGGAAAAAAACTGACCTGGAAAATAGATTGAGGAAAGACAATTTAAGAATTATTGGATCAACTAAAAGCTATGATCAAAAGAAGACCCTAGACATAATATTTCAAGAGATTATTAAAAAAAAAAAAACAATGCCTCAATATCTTAGAACCAGAGGGTAAAATGGAAATTGAAAAAATCCACGGATCACCTCCTTTAAAGAAATCTCAAAATGAAAACACCCAGGAATATTATAGCCAAATTCCAACAAATGAACACACAACCATAATTTTCAATAAACTCAAAGATCCTTGTAAGGATTCACTTTTCGACAAAACATTCTGGCAAAACTGAAAATTTGTCTGGCAAAGATTAGGTATAGACCAATTTTTCACACTGATTACTAAGATGAACTCCAAATAGATACAATGCAATCATAGAAGGCACCATTATAAGCAAATTAAGACAACAAGGAAGAAATTACTTTTCTGATATATAGATTGGGGTAGAAAGAATCACAAAAAGACAATGGACAATTTAGATTGTTTATAAAATTAACATCTTGCAAAACCAAAACAAATGTGATTAAAATTGGAAGGAAAATAAGTTAATGGAAAAAATCTTTTCAGTAAATATATCTGACAAATGTCTCATATCCAAGCTTAAAAAGAACTGATTAAAATAAATAAAATGATAAAATAACAATTTTCAAGAAAAAACATCCAGTCTCTTAACAATCATATAAGAAAATACTTCAAATCACTAATTAGAGAAATGAAAGTTAAAGCAATTCTGAGGGTCAATCTATCTCATACCCTTGAAACTTCAGGTTACCTGGGACCTTCACCAATTAATTTTGCTATTATTTTGTTTAGATTTATGAAATACCTCTTTGGTAGTTTTATAGATATAGCACTTAGTCTACATATTAATTTGGGTAAAATTATAATTCTTATTTTTATTTACTTGTTTTTTTTTTGTTTACCTGACTGTGAGCAATGAATATACCTCCAATTATGTGTTTTTATTTCTATAGATGGCATTTTGTAAATGTATCTGTATCAATCCAGTATATCACGGAAGATTGTCACCCCAACATTCAAAGTCTTTTGTTATTATTTTAAATGGCAGTTTCCTTTCAGTTATTTCTCTTAGATTTTATTACTGCTAATGCTCATGATTTTTATTGACTTATTTTTTATATCACTACTTTATTGATGTTGTTATCATTGTCTCCGTTAGTTTCAATTAGTTTCTGTGCCTATTCTGATTTTTCTCAATTATCAAACTGTTTGGAAATAGAGATAGTTTTGCCTCCTCTACCAATGCCTCCTTTAATTTCTATAATTGTGGGGAGATATTGAGCCCTCGTATATTCACTTATTAGAAAATCATTACAAATAATGGTTTTAGATATTTTTTATCATTTAAATATAAACCTTTTACATTAATGTATTTTTTTTTTAGCGTATTAATGTTAAGAATTTAAGTGAAATTGTGTTGCTAGTCACAGGCCCCTAAAGTGTGTAGAATATACCTATGGGGGCTCAAGCTGCCATCAAAAGAAAAAACCACCCCAAACTCACCAGGGTACTCCAGAGAACCCACTAAGGAGGAAGACAATCTCTCTGCCTCTAAGACAGAGGTCCAGAGCAACCATGCTACAATGAGTCCATGTGCATTTATTAAGCACTTGCTCTATGCCTGGCACCTTATTAGGCACTGGGGATACAAAGAAAGGAAAAAGAGAGTCCTGCCTTCAGGAAGTTCACAATCTTATGGGTGAGACAACGTGAAAACAGCGAAGTGTAAGCAAGCATAAGAGAAATAGGAAATCATCCCCAGAGGGAAGGCAAAGGAATTATGCACGATTGGAAAAGGCTTCCTGTAAAAGATGGGATTTGACCTGGAGCTTGAAGGATTCCAGGGAATGCAGGAGGTGGAGATGAGAAAGGAGAGTATTTCAGGTGTGGGGGACAGTCTGTGAGTGCCAAGAACTGAGAGGTGAAGTGTCGTGTTCCTGGGACAGCTGGGAGGCCAGTGGCACTGGACTGAAGAGTAGTGCGTGGTGAGGAGTAAGGTGAAAGAGAAGAGTGCAAAGATGGGGAGTGGGGGAGTTTATGTATAGCTTTGAATGGCAAATAGAGGTGCTCATGGAGGGGATAGGTAGGTACTAAAATTTACCGAGCAGGGGATGACATTGTCAGACCTGCCCTTAGGAAGAATGATTTTACAGCTGAAGAGAAGATGAACTGAATGGAGTAGGGACAGACTTATGGTCAAAATACCAACCAGAAAGTTTTTGTAATAATCCAAGTGTGAGATGATAAGAGTCTGCCCCAGAATGATGGTAGTGTCAGAAAAGAGAAGGAGCTATATTGGAATGGTTTTGTAAAGGTTAAATCAACATGATTTAAGCACTGATTGCATATGGGGGCATGAGATCAAGGAACTGAAGATGATGCCTAGGCAGGGAATCTGGCTAATTGAAAGGATGATTTTTCCCTCAACAGTAAGAGGGAAGTTTGAGGGAGGTAAAAAGGAAGAAAATTAATTGGGTTTTGGATATGTTGTTTAAGATGTCCAGTTTGAAATGTCTAATAAGCAGTTAGAGATAAGGATATGGAAGTTAGCAGAGGGTGAGAACTGAATAAATAGATGGGAACTCCTAAATCTGGAGATGATGGGAGGGCTGAGGGACCGCCATTGGATTTTGAGTTCCCTGAGGGAAGGGACTGTCTTTTGCCTTTCCTATCTCCAGTCCTTAGCACTGTTCCTGACCCATAATAGGAACTTTTTGAATGCTCATTGGTTGACTGACTGACACCCACAGTTGCAAGCATGACTGTTGAAGATTAGGCAAAGGAGACTGAGAAGGAGTGAGTGGTCAAATTGATAAGAGGAGAACCAAGAAAGAGTAGTATCCTTAAGACTAAGAAAAAAGAGACGATCAAAGAGAAGAAGATAATTGACAAGCATAGGCTGCAGAGAGGTCAAGAACGATGAGGGTCTAGAAAAGGTCTTCACATCTGACAATTCAGAGATCACGTTGAGACACATATGACAGATTTCATAGTCTTAATTTTACTAACATATGATTACATAAGGTAGATTTTGACAATTATTTTTATTTCTTCTGTTGTAATTCCCCCTTGTTTATTTTTGTTTTTATCATTTGACTTTCCTTCCTCTTCCTTTTGATCAAGTAGGTAAAAGATTCATCAACTACAAAAATCTAGCTTTGAGTTTTGTTCATTATTTGTGTGGTCTTTTAATTTTTATTTCTTCTGATTTTTGAATTTTCACCTTTTGTGCTAATTTTGAATTTATTTTTATTTTTAAAAAAGCATAGTCTTTATTAATCTTTGCTTTATCTTCTTTGATGTTTTCAGAGATATATTTTCCCTCTAAGTATTGCTTTATCTGTATCCCAGAAGTTATATTATCTTGTCAATTATGATTATTGTTTCTAGTATTTGTTCTCTAACACTAATTATACAATAATTCTGTCATTAGTAAGTATCTAGACTCTAGATAACTATGGGGGCTTACCTTTTTACATGTATTCCCTATAATAATTATTATTTCCATTGCATTATTAGCTATAAAGGATGTATTTAATATTTCTGAAATTTTACATTCATTTATAACTTCTCTGTGCTCAAACACATAATCTGCTTTTAAGAAAGATACCAAGTGATTCTGAAATATATGTACATTCTATAATGTCAAAATATTCTCTAATACTTGATTTTAATGCAAAAGTTGGTATAGGAAAGGATAGTGAAAAAATATGTTGAATATATGAATCAGGAGTAAGATATAAAAGGGACCAAAGACTTATGGGATATATAGAAATCATGTCATGTATATAATGTGAAATGAAGCCACATTATAAATACTTTTAAGAATTGAGTCATAAGTAATGTACATAGTAAACAATGAATTACATTACAAAAATGTATTTGATTCTATCTTAAAAGACAGAAAATGACTGTTTATCAAAGTTGGATTTCTTTCTTTCTTTTTTCAATGAGTCTTATGCAATTAGATGGGACAGCAAGGTGGCACAGTGGATAGAGGCTAGGCCTGAAGTCAGAAAACTCCTCTTCCTGAGTTCAACTCTGGCCTCATTCACTTACTAGCTGTGTCACCCTGGGCAAGTCACTTAACCCTGTTTGCCTCAGTTCCTCATCTGTAAAATGAGCTGGAGAAGGAAATGAAAAACCAATCTTTGCCAAGAAAACCATAAATGGGCTCACAAAGAGTTGGAAATGACTTAAAATAATAGCAGTACAATCAAACCATCAGCTTAGTAGAGATATAATCAACATCATTCTAAATCCAAAGAAAAAAATGAAAGTGAAAAGATATGATGAACCATTTGAGAGATCCTATCTGACCTATTTAAACAAGTTGCTGATGCAAAAAAAAATGCAAAATGGATAAAAGAAGAGAAATTAAAACAGATTATTACCATTTCCTCAGGAAGTTTAACTGATGTAAATCTGTTGCCACAATGAGGAGACCAAGAGAAATATCCTTAGCAAGCCAAAGCTTGATCTTCTTGCCAAATGGAGAGGCATCATGGCCAAGGGCAACACTGCTTTATAATATAAACTCATTTGCAAAATCTTATGGAGGATAATGGTGGAAGATTATGAGCAATATTTCCTCATAAAACAGTGAGAAGCAATGGAAGAAAAAAACAAGTTTACTTGTTTGAGTTGGCATGAAACCTAATTAAGCAAGATCATCCTAAGAGTATTGAAAGATGAAACTGGAATGAGGGCAGCAAACAGATGCAAAATGTAAAAGGTCTGTCAGAATTACTATATAAAAAAACAAACAAACAGAAATATTCTCTACATGAACAGTAGTGGATGTAACGCATTTGGATGCTAACGGCACTTGCTGAGAGTTTCCATGAGAAAGTGGAAATGGCACAAAAAAACAAACCAAAAACAAAAGCCAAGGACAAGAAGAGAGCCCAGATTAGCTCAACAATAAATTCTGGGGCTCATGCTAGAGATAACATGATTTTTGAAAGAAGTTAAGGAATTATTTTCTTCTTGTGAGAATTTATTTATTTATTTTTAGTTTTCAACATTCATTTCCACAAGATTTTGAGTAACAAATATTTCTCCCCATCTCTCCCCTACCCCCCACCCCAGAATAGCAAGCCTACTGAATACCCCTCCCTCCAATCTGTTCTCTCCTATATTGTCCCCTTCCCCCCCCAACATTCTTGTAGTGCAAGATGGATTTCTCTACCCTGGTGCCTGTATATCTTATTTCCCAGTTGCATGTAACATTCATTAACATTTGTTTTTTTGAAACTTTGAGTTCCAGATTCTTTCCCTTCTTCCCTCCTCACCCATCCCCACTGGGAAGACAAGCAATTCAACATAGGTTGTATATGTGTAATTAAGCAAAACATTTCATAGTAATTATATTGTGAAAGACTGACTATATTTCCTTCCATCCCATCCTGACCCCCCACATTTTTTTTGTTTTCTACCTTAACTCTGTCCCTTTTCAAAAGTGTTTGCTTCTAACTACCCTCTCCCCCAATCTTCCCTCCCTTCTATCACACCCACCCTTACCCCCTTCCCTCCTGCTTTCCTGTAGGGTAAGATACCTGATTGAGTGTGTATGTTATTCTCTCCTTAGGCCAAATTCAATGAGAGAAAGGTTGACCCATTGCCTTTCACCTTCCTGCTCTTCCCCTCCATTGTAAGTTTTCTCTTGCCTCTTTCATACGAAATAATTTACCCTAATCCATCTCTCCCTTTCTCCTTCTCCCAATATATTCCTGTCTCAACTCTTAGCTTTATTTTTTAGATATAATCTCTTCATATTCAACCCATCCTGTGCCCTATGTATATGTATACATGTACACACATATACACACACTCACACGTGTATTTATACACACATACACCCTCCTATGCATACATATATATTTATGTATACTATATATATATATATATATATATATATATATATATATATTCCCTTCAACTATCCTCATACTGCGAAAAGTCTCATGAGTTACAATGATCATTTTTCCATGTAGGAACATAAATAATTCAACTTTAATAAGTTCCTTATGATTTCTTTTTCCTGTTTATCTTCACATGCTTCTCTTGCTTCTTGTAATTGAAAGTCAAATTTTCAGCTTAGTTCTGGTCTTTTCATCAAGAATTCATGAAAGTTCTCTGTTTCATTGAATGACACTATTTTCCCCTGAAGCATTATATTCAGTTTTGTGGGGTAGATAGATGATTCTTGGTTTTAATCCTAGCTCCTTTGGCCTCTGGAATATCATATTCCAAGCCCTGTGATCAATTAATGTAGAAGCTGCCAGATCTTATGTTATCCTGATTGTGTTTCCATAATAGTAAAATTGTTCTTTCCTGGATGCTTGTAGAATTTTCTCCTTGACCTGGGAACTTTGGTATTTGGCTATGATATTCCTAGGAATTTTCTTTTAGGGATCTTTTTCAAGAGGTTATCAGTGAATTCTTTCCATTTCTACTCTGCTCTCTGGTTCTAAAATATCAGGGCAATTTTCCTGGGGAATTTCTTGAAGGATGAGTTCTAGGTTCTTTTTCTGATCATGGCTCCAAGGTAGTCCAATAATTTTAAAATTATCTCTCCTGGATCTATTTTTTCAGGTCAGTGGTTTTTCCAATGAGATATTTAACATTGCTTTCTATTTTTTCATTTGTTTGGTTCAGTCTTATAGTGTCTTGGTTTCTCATAAATCATTAGCTTCCAATTGCTCCAATCTAATTTTGAAGGAATTATTATCTTCAGTGAGTTTTTCAAATTCCTTTTCCATGTGGGCAATTTAGATTTTTAAAGCATTCTTATCCTCATTGGCCTTTTGGACTCTTTTGTCATTTGACTTACTCTATTTTTGAGGTGTTTTTTTCTTTAGTATTTTTTTGGGGGTCTCCTTTAGCAGGCTGTTGACTTACTTTTAATTATTTTTTTGCATCATTCTCATTTCTCTTCCCAATTTTTCCTGCACTTCTCTTACTTGATTTTCAAAATCCTTCTTGAGCTTCTCCATCAGGAGTTCTGATTTCATTGTCCTCCTCTAGTTCCATGCTTTGATCCTTTTTGTCCCCCAAAAAGGATTGTATGGTTTGTGCTTGCCATTTATATATCTTGCCAGTTATTTGACTTTTGAGCTCTTTGCCACAGTAGAACTCTGCTTACAGAATGGAGAGAGCTTTGTCCCAAATCGCTGTAGTTTTTGCAGCTGCCAGAGCTATTAGTTGGGCACCCTCTCTATAGCCCCCACAAGCTCTGGCTCACTGGCCACATGCACCAGCACCACCACCCAAAACTGTGATCCAGATCTAGGCAGGTCAAAGCAAGAGTGATTACCCTGTGAATGGTTGCTTGATCCCCCTATAATCTCTCCCCAGGGCCAGGGCCAGACCACACTATTCCTTCACCCTTACAACAGAGTTTCTGACTGACATTTTATTTTCTCTTGGGTGTTTATGGGTGGAGGAGTCTGGAAACTGCTACAGCTGCTGGTGATTCATTCTCCTGAAGTCTGCTCTGGCCTGTCTGGGTGCTGGTCAGGGCCACCCTGGGGCCAAAAATGTGGTGGCTCCCTGGGGACTGCAATTGGCTCCCAGCCTACTGCTATAGACCTTTCCTGTTGGCCTGCCAGGCTGCATTTAGTGGGAGATTTGTTTCTCTCTGTCTCTTTGTGGGTTCTGTAGCTTTAAAATTTGTTTAGAGACATTTTTTACAATTATTAGAGATGGTTGAAACTGGAGCCCACACCAAGTTTGTCCTTTTACTCCGCCATATTGGTTCAGCCACACCCCTTTGTCAAGGATTTATTTTCAAGATATCTGGGTAGGGGAATTGATCAAAGGAGTTCCCAAATATACTTGATGAGCTAAAGGAAGCAAGCTTTTGTTTGAGGATTGTATTTTCCTACAAAGTGTATGTTTTTGATTCTTGGTCCTAGGGGGATGAGTTTTACTGATGTTGACTCAGATTCTTGTAGGAAGAAGTCTTGGGGGAGGTTATCCATTTTGTTGGTCTATGAAAGGGTGTTGACAGACCTGTCCTCTCTGTCTTTTTGTCTGTATGTCTCCTACTCTTTTCTTTCTGGAAAAGAAGAGATTGCAACAGAGACAAGAGAGAAGCTGTTTGGAGTAGGAGGTATTGGGTAGGAGTTGTCCACCCTCCACCTACCCCACAGACATTAATATTTATTTTTGGCATATGGCATATGAGAAGCATATATTCTCAAGCATATGGCAGCCATGGAGAGAGGAATCATAGACCCAAGTACTTCAGAGCTGTCAACCTCTTGTCCCAAGAGAGAAAAGCAATTGGGGAAAGTGACAGAGTATGGCAATATCTTGGAGATATTATTCTTGGCTCCAGCTGTGGAAAGGCAGTGACATGACCTTCCAGCTTAGGAGATAACAGCTATCAAGAGACACATTTCAAGACCCAAAAAAGAGTTCCATGATCAATGGTACATGTGGTTCTCAAAGACAGAGGGACAACAAGGAATCAAAAAGCATAAAATCTGGGGCTAGGGATATGAACTTTGCACTCTGTGATTACCCCATGTTTTTTGAATGATGGGAAGGGGGACTGCTTGTCTAGCAACTCAATTTATTTCCTATCTGTGGGAGTCCAAAACACAGAATAGTTCTGTGACATGTCTTCTGTGTTCAAGTATTTGAAGACTGGTCATGTGATAGAAAACCAAGGACCAGGTAAAAATAATTAGTCTTTAGTGTAAACAAAGCTTCCTAAGTATTAGGACTGTCCTAAAATGGAATGGATTGTTTTGGGAAATAGTTGATTTCTCTTTCACTGGAAATATTCAGGCTGAGGTGTGGTCTTCTGTGGAGCATATATTGGACTGAAAGGCTGTTGATTTCCTTTCCAATTCTAAATTCAGTGATTTTGTGATTCTATGGATTCTAACTCCACAGAGTAGTACCATGAAATTAGAAGAATCTGTGCATATCTAAGGGGAAAGGAGACTCACTTGAATTCTTGGATGTTGACTTCCTATCTAGCTGCTTTGTTCTGAGAGAATAGCAAACCATAGGGTGATGCTATGAGATTGGTGGGCTTTACGACTAGATGGATAGTGGGACTCAGAAGAAAGGACATTTCATTGATTGTAAGCGAATGCAAGTCCTGATGTGTTTTATAGAATTCTGTATGGGCTATTATGAATTTTCTTACACTTTTAAAATCTTTTGTGGGGTGTAACAAAGGCCATCCTGTGTATGACATATGTGTGGAGTACCTTACATTACACATGTGGAAACCTAGACATGAGCTGGGATATTTCTTTTTCTAGAATAAACTCTGGGGAAAGGAATAAAAAGCCAAAGGAAAAGTGGATTTTGGTGTTTATCTCCAAGATTGAATCTGGTATAGGTAAGCCCAGAGCATCAGGGCGCTGGTCCATAGGTTGACCAACTGACTTCAGAGTCAGGAGGACCTGGGTTTAAGTTCTGCCACTGAAATTTTCTAGCCATATGATCATAGGCCAGTAATTTACCCTCTTAGGGCCTCAGGCAACTCCCTAAGATTATAAATTATAGGTAACATACTGATCTCATAAGTGGAGAAATTCTTGACACAAATGAAATTACAGCTGTGTATATATATATATATATATATACATACGTGCATACACACATATATATAACATACACATACAATATGAAAAAAATATATATTATCTATCTATATGCATATTTGTCTAAAAACCTCCCTCCCCCCTTGGAGCTATTGTAGGAATCCTTTTACTACTTTTCTTTTCTGTAGTAACTCTTAATTGGTTTTTGAATAAGAACTCTGCTGATATACTAAAGAATTAATTCTTATTCATTGAGCCTTCTTGTTTTTCTTCTAGCTTGGAAACAAAAGGATGACTATAAGTTTGGGAGGGTCAGATGAACTCCATGCTATGAGCTCATGACCCAGGTGAGCCTGTGACCATGCCTAATTTGTGTCTTCTTTGAGAACACTTGCAGCATTGTGAGATTTTGAAGGGTAACTGACTTCTTCAATTTCTTTATTGTTTAGCATTCCTTTCTCTGTGTGGGAACTATGTGTGTGTGTGTGTGTGTGTGTGTGTGTGTGCGTGTGTGTATGTGTGTGTATATGTGTATGTGTATATGTGTGTGTACATATATATACACACACACACACACACACACCTTTTATTCCATTCTGATTATTAATAAAGAGGATATCATAAATGTATTTGCCCTCTTACCAAGCTACATGCAATCACACTTAGTCCTAGGCACTAAGGCCTTGTACTGCATAAGGAAGTAGAACAAAAAATACTCTGCATTGCTGAAGTTATTTTTATAACACATTTTATTGATGACCCAAATTAATCATCAGGTCAAGAGAAGTGAGAATTTACAATTTCCTACAAATTCATAATAAAGAGAAATATTTGCTTACTCTTCTTCTTCAATTATCTTAATGAAGCAATGTCACATAATAATGAAAATTTCAGTACTGACCTCACATTGTGCAGAGAAAGATCAATTTAAATGGATAAAAACACTATCTAGCACATGATGATACAAGCATTTAATATTAAATTGGGGAATTCGTATGCAAAACACTGGTCTAAATAGATAAAGTCATGTGACACATGTTCCCTTTCTTTATAGTAAATTTAAGATTTTTATATTTGTATGGGGGAGTGGTGGTTCCCCCAGCCCTCAGATCCAATGGATGAAATCACAGAATATAATGACAGATGACAAAGTCTAGGGAAAAGCCAAGTCATGGGTGAGCCTAGCTTCTCATCTGTTGAAGTTGAGGAGTATTTTCTCTGACTACCCACTACTGGCCATGGCATAGTGTTAGAAACAGAGCAGCTCTCCCAGAAGGAGACATTCTAATCCAACAGTCCAGGGGTCTAGAAGAGTCCAGGCTGGAGCCAGAGCTTAGCAGAGATACAAACTTTCCAGACAGACAGGGACACCAGTAATCAATCACTCAAGGCTAGAAACAGTTTTGAGTGGAAGCAAGACCTCTGGAAGCTCAGAAGAGAGCCGTTTATTTACTCTACAATAAGAGAGTCTACAGCTAGCCCTAAATGTTAAGAGTTGTGTCACAGGGAAGATCACTCAGAAAGAGAAAGGACTTGGAGGTCCATCAGAACAAGAAGTATGAGTTACCTTGGTCACATAGTTCACTATGTGTGTGCCTCATCACAGTCACCCTTGATGTTTATTCTGACTGTTTCCATGGACACTATGTATACTTGTGGAGGAATGAACCCCAGCATTATGGACTGAACTGTTTTAGAAATTTTGTTGTTGTTCAGTCGTTTTCAGTCATGTCTGGCTCTTCATGACCCTATTTGAGGTTTTCTTGTAAGAGATGCTGGAGTGGTTTGCCATGTCTTTCTCCAGCTCATTTTACAGATGAGGAAACTGAGGCAGGGACAGGATCTGGCTCCAGACCCTCAAAGATTAGAGCTGGTTCTGGTTTGCAATACCCAGATGCAGACTTGGCCAGGGTCATACAGGTAGTAAGTGTCTGTGGCCAGATTTGAACTCAGGAGGATGAGTCTTCCTGATTTCAAGCCCAGGGCTTTATCCATGGTGCCACCAGTTGCTCCTGTTCATGCCTACTGTACTTTGCTCTCTTAGTAAATGTCATTGAGTGAATTGTCTACTGGCCAATCATTACTGGGAGGTACACTAGTGGAGGCTTATGAATGAAAGTTTTAAGAACCCAGACCCCCAGACAACGCCTAACGCTTGAAAGTAGCAGCCACCCAAAGCTAGAATGAGACTGTCAATGGGGGCAAAGGCTCAGAGGTGATAATACATTTGTTTCTCCAGTTATTTGGTGATGTAAGGCAGAGTCAAAGTAGTCTCCATGTAAGACAGTAGATTGGGGGGCAGGATGCTTCTGAATCTTGTGTATGAGAAGGACCAGGCTAAGGCAATATATACTCAATATTCTGGTGTCATCTCTCCTGTCCAGATCCTAATCTGGCAAAAAATCACTTTCCACCTTGCCTCATTCTTAGATCATTAAATTCAAGCTCACATTTTACAGATGATGAGATTAGGTGAAACCCACCAGTGAAGGTGAACCAATTAAGAGAAATGACATACCCAAGGTCAAAATTGGTTCAACCCAAGTCTTCTGACTTGAAGTTCAGTGCTCTTTATTTCTACCATACTAACTCCTTATGTACAATGCATAAACATAGCAAGTACAAATGTATGTTTTCCCACAAACTAAAGAGATTAGGCAATATGGAGGTTGAGGGTGTGTGGAAGAAACCCCTTCATAAACACTACTGCTTGAAGGATAATGAATTCTGCGGGATCTGGAGCTAGGGTGCAGGCCAAAGCCAAGAACGTAATAGAAGCTGACTTCTTCATGTGTCTTGATTAACGTCTGCATCTCAGCATTTTGGGGGAGGTAGGGGAGGAGGGTTGTTTTATTTGTGTTTGTTTTTAGCTTCAGGGGATCTGAAACCCAATAAATCTATTCAAATCAACAAGCATTTACTAAATGCTTACAATGTGTGTAAATACTTATACTGTGCTAAGTGCTGGGGTTACAAAGAAAAACTCAAACAGTGCTTACCTTTGGGGAGCTTACGTTCTAATGGAGAAGACCACATGCAGTTAACTCTGTTCCCACAAGATATATGTGGGGTAAAATCAAGATACTCTCAGAGAGAAGGGAGGGTTTTAGCTGAATAGCAAGAAGGCCAGTGTTGTTGCATTGTAGGGTGTGTGGAAAGACAGGTATTGGAGCTTGCCTTCTGAATCAGTTCCTGGCTTCTGTTTTTGTCGTCTGATTGGAGGTTGGGGTCTCTGTTGGTCTCTTCCTTTTCATTGACATTATCCCTAACTGGGATCTTCCAGTGGAATGTTAGACATAAAAATTGTCCTCAGTCCTGCAGAATCCTCCTGCCGTTGGCTCCCAGCTGCTAAGTTGTCATTTTCTTTCCTGTGCCTCCCAGTACTTGAGAACCCAGCTGGTCCATGGCTCCCTGTGAACCATGGAGACTGAAGCTATCTTCCATTTGTATTCTGCCCAGCCAGGGACAGGATCTGGCTCCAGACCCTCAAAGACTAGAGCTGGTTCTGGTTTGCAATGCCCAGATGCAGAGAGCATTGTATGACTTACAGTCTGTGTCAGCCTGTCTTGGCTCTTTTCCTGTCCCTGCTTCCCCATTTAGGAAAGTTCAGGAGACTTTCTCTGACTCAAACACCGTCTCTTTTCTACTGCCTCCTTATGTACCTGCACTTTGATGGAGTTTCCTGTGACATGTCTCTTCCCAATTCCATGGGTTGCTGGCCATCTTTTTGTGCATTTCTGAACTGGAAGGATGTGTTTATTTGGTTTTTGAGGGGTTTTATATCATTAGTTTTTCCACTGTCTCTTTTCAGATATGTTAGTGTTTATTTGAGAGAGCTGGGCTTCTCTTTGAACTTCACATAACTATTTTAAGGGAAATCATCCTTATTTCCTTGGACACATTCTCATGGCAATCAGGGAAAGGGTTAAGGTCCCCAGAAATTTCTGCCAGGCCAAATTTTGCAGACAATGAGCTGACTTAAAGAAAATTAGCCACAGCGTATAATTTATATGCTGTAATTTACAACTCAAGATGATTCCAGTGTTGTTTTCTCTGACTCTGTATAGACATATCCAAGATGACAAAATCCATGTTCCCTTGCTAGTCAGTTTACAAAAACCTTCCCTGTTACATAATAGATGATATTTGCCTCTAGAGCATTACAGATATATCCAAAGTATGATCCACATTAAAGAGCTGTGACAACACTCTAGGAGAGGTAATAGACTTGGTCTGGGAAGGAAAGACATGACAAGACGAGGCATGACAGTTTGGGGTTACTTTTCCCAGAAAGAAACCAAACTGAAAACAAAGGAACAAGACAATAAAATGTGGGTCTGGGGATTCTGAGGACTGATTTGGGTTTAAGGTACCTGGTTCAGTGAAAACTTCCTCAAATGCCAATGTTCTGATTTGCCTTTCTTCAGCAGCTCTGGTTTCTCACCAGTGCAGTGTGGTACTTATTGTTCCCAGTATTTTTAATGGAGGCAAATCATCTGGGACATCTGTCTGTAGACTCAAGACAGCTGGCCACAGCTGGCTGAAAGTATCCTGAGAACATCCTACAAGATGGTTTAGGAGGATATTCAAGTAGTGCAGACAATGGGATCCATGCCAAAGATTGTATGTGTACATGCAATGTGCTCATGAACGGAGGAAGCCTGAACTTTTAAAGAAATCTATTAATCACTCACTAGTAGCCAGCTGAATTTCTACCCATCAAAGCTCAACCCAATGCCACCTCTCTCTAAAAAGCCTTTGCTCATCCATTCTCCCTCCACCCAGAGGCATGGGTCACCTTTTCCTGCACTTATCACATAATATTATGCATTGTAGTTACATGTGTTTTCAGTATTCTACTATTATCTTTGTATGCCCCATGTTTCCTTCAACATTACTTTGCACAAAATAGTTTAGTTTATTAATTTACGCTTTTAATTGGAGGGGGAAAAAGTAGTGAGTGAACAAATCAGTAAGTGTTTCATAGAATGGGTGCCTACCGGGAATTTTAATAAAGACAATAGAAGTGGTAGTGGTAATAGTAGCCTACATTTGCAAACATTTTCTCATTTGAGCCTCTGAGATAATTCCTACAAGTGTACTCATTATAGAGATGAAGAAACTGAGGCTTGGCAAGATTAAGGGATTTGCCCCTCTGGCACTTACAGTAAGGGGGTGGCTAGGTAGCACAGTGGACAGAACACTGGGCTTGGAAGCAGGAAGACTCATTTTCTTGAATTTGTCTGACCTCAGACATTTACAAGCTGTGTGACTCCAGGTAAGGCTTTTTAACTCTGTTTGCCTCAGTTTAAGGACAGTATCTTTGCCAAGAAAATCCCCAAGTGGGCTCATGAAGAGTCTAGCTAGACACAACAATTTATACTAACTTCTTAACCAATCTGTAGTCAGTATCTAATGCAAAGAAAGGCCAAACCCTTTTCATTGAACTCTTTTTACCACAAGCTTCCACCACAATCTCTTGTAAGGACAACGCTGTCAAAGGAGGAGATGACATTGGTTTGGCATAAACTATTCTCAATAAAGCTACCGTGTTTCCCTGATAATAAGACCTATCCCTAAAATAAGCCCTCCCCTTACTGTGTAAGATTCCTCTAAAATAAGCCCTCCCCCGAAAATAAGCCCTATTGAGATTGCTACTGTAGTGAAGGTGATCCCCTGCGCTACACTCTACATTACGGTACCCTCTGTATGCACTGCCCCCCCCCCTTCCCCGGTGAAACGCACGCCGTGCTCCGAGCTGCATCCAATCAGAGCTGCAGCAGTGAGCGCGTCATCCTGTTCTTCCCCAGTGATTTGCTTATTGAATAAAAGTACATTTTTTGGTTCACATTTACCTGTTTATTAAAATTGCTGTCAATGTTCATTAAAATAAGCCCTCCCCTGAAAATAAGCCCTCTGGTGTTTTTCTGTCCAAAAAATATAATAAGACAGTGTCTTATTATCGGGGAAACACGGTATGCTTTGTTGTTCAGACTTACTCAGGGTCACTCTGCTAGTAAGTGTCTGAGGCCAGATTTGAACTCAGGTCTTTCTGACTCCAGACCCAGGGCTCTACCCACTACATTACCCTGCTATGCTGACTCTTTTTACATAGTTGATGAAGATTTCAGCAAAGCATTTGACAAACAATTCATATAGAGCTATGGACTCAATGACAATACAATTATATTCATTCAGAACTTATTGAGATGGATTAACTCCAGTTTGCCATTCCCATTTCCTCCCAACCACAAATTTGGATTCCACTCCAGGAACAACCTACAGTGAGCTTTTGCCTTATCTTGCTAGGAACCAAGCTTCATCTCATGTTTAGGTTACCATCTCCAAGCCATGTTCCCCCATGTATACATCCCATTCCAGTTCTCTTTTATTTATTGTTTTCCTCCATTAAAATAAAGGCAGGGACTGTCTTGCTTGTTTATAGTTAGTGTGAGTCACCTTGTCACTTTAAGGCAACATAAGTACAGTTGATCAAAAAGACAGAAAAAATGATTGTGTGAAAAGAATGAGATTTCTACTCATTGTCAAAGAATGTGAGATATTGTTTCTCTTATGGGTAAACATTTTAAAACCTAAAATGGATAGAAAAATACTTTGTTTTAATGTCAACTGATAAAATTTATATTTGAAGAAGCGTAGCTTTCAGATAGGATTTTGGACAGTTTTTGGAGAAAAAGCAATTTGTGGTGCATGTCTGAGGACATGAATCTCCTTGTTTGCCCTGTGGATTTGATGGCCTACCTGTGTGATATCTTGGAACTTAGACTTCTTTGTGTGAGGGCAGGTAGGAGGAGGAAGCCAAACTTAGGGAGAAGTGGGGATATTTCCCATTCCTAGGTGAGAAGTGAGAAGTCCTGCCTCCCATCCAGTCTATGCATTGACTTCATCCCATCTGTGGTGCCATTTATAGGGTGTTCATTGTGGAAGTATTGGAGAGGATCACAGATCAGTCAATGCTGATACACTTCAAATTTGCAACTTCCCCACTTGGCACAGTGGCTGGCCCATAACATGGCCCATATGCCACAGGAAGTTCCAATGGATATATGAGGTAGGCATACAAGGTCACATCATAACCAGACTACAAGAACAATTTTTAAAATACTTTTCACAGTTATGGATATTGGAAGAGTTCATGAGAGAGAGGGACAGAGTCAAGGGATAGAGATCATACAAATTAAAATGAACAATTATTATTCCATAAAATTTAAATGTTTGTGCAAGCAAAATGAAAATCTCTGCAGCAAATTTCTCTGATAGAGGTCTGATATTTAACACACACATATACATATACATATGATATACTTACACATATATGTATAGCATGCATGTCCACATGCATTTAATATGTATGTATGAATGTTAACTATTTCCCAATAGATAAATGGTGACAGGATAAATAAGGCACAGCTAAGTGGATAGGGTGCTGGGCCTGAAGTTGGGAAGACTCATCTTCCTGAGTTCAAATTTGGCCTCAGGTACTTAGAAGCTGTGTGACCTTGGGTAAGTCACTTCACACTTAGTTTCCTCATCTGTAAAAATAACTGGAGGAGAAAATTGCAAACTACTCCAGTATCTTTGCCAAGAAAATCCCAAATGGGGTCACAAAGAGTTGGGCATGACTGAACAACAACACAGGATAAAAATGAGCAGTCCTCTGAGAAGAAATCAAAGTGTTCAATGATCACGTAAAATGAAATGTTCCAAATCACTAATATTTATTTCATTAAATATTGTTTATTGTTGTTGATTTTAATGAATAAAGTGTATTTAAAAATTTAACAGTTTAATTTTCAATAAGATAAATACTGACAAATATAACCCATGTTGACAAAAGTTCATTGGGGTCTTCAATGATTTTTAGGAGTATAATGGGATCCCCAAACCAAAAAGTCTGAGAACTGCTGATTTAGGGAAATGTAAATTCAAACAACCTTGGGGTTCCATTTCATCTATCAGATTGGTGAAGATAACAAAAAAGAACATTATAATTGTTGGAAGTCTGCTTGAAGGCAGGCACAGACTGGTTTACTGCTGGTAGGGAAATTTGATTATAAAGCAATTTGGAACCATGCCCTCCAAAGTTATTAAACTGCACATTCCCTTAGACTGATGATATTGCAATTAGGGCTATAGCCCAATTATATCAAACAAGGAGGAAAAAAGAACCATATGTGCAAAAATATTTATGTAGCAAGTTGAAAACAAAGGAAAGTGTGGTTGAGAGGGCATCATCGTAAGAAGAGTGGCAGTTAGGTGGTATAGTGGATAGAAAACTGGACTTGGAATCAGGAAGATTCATTTTTATGAGCTCAAATCTGACCTGAGACATTTGCTAGTTGTGTGACCTTGGGCAAGTCACTTCACCTTGTTTGCCTCAGTTTCCCAATCTATCAAATGAGTTGGAAGAGGAAATGGCAGACCACTCTAGTGTCTCTGCCAAGAAAACCTCAAAGAGGGTCACAAAGCTTTAGCTACAACTGAAACAACTCAACGACAACAAAGTCAGAACAAGGGGATGAATTCTATTCAGAGTACAAGAAAGAGGAACGTGGAGAAATACGACAGTATTTACATGAAGTAACTTTAAGCATGTAAACGTACCCAGAACAGAAGAGTCAGTGAGGACAGGAGTGTAAAAGGAACAGCGGAATGACACATCGAGACAGAGATGAGCAAGGGAGTGGAGATTGGGGGACGAGGGTCCAGATACAGGGCATGACTTCACTTCATATGGACACGCTACGGAGGGAAATTCATTTTCAACTGCTACTGGTTGTTAAAATGTCTGTTTACATTTTTAGGTCAAGCATATCATTTAAAAAAAAATCTTAGTAAAAAACTGGTGAAATTTGTGCCTTTGTAGTTGATTTTCCTTGATATTTGTAACTAGTTTTGATTAAATGACTGAAGACCCACACCTACATCTTTACATACATATCTGAAATAAGCCTGAGAAAGCCTAAGGTTGGGCTGAACTCTCTCTGTCTCTCTCTCTGTCTTTGTCTCTGTCTCTGTTAGTGTGTCCATATTTGTAAGACTGATGGTATATGGGTATAGTGGATTTAAGCAAAGGTATATACAAAGGTTGGAGCTCAAGGAGAGGGATGGCATTACTTAACCAGTCCTGACTTTTGCCAACATCTCTGGCTGGTTCAGAGTCTATAAGAGTGAGGGGCCTTTGTTTTTTTTTTTCACAGATTTTAAGAGCCAAGTCCTCATAGGCCCTAGTCCAAGAATAACCTCAGAGTATCCTTCCTTCCTCAGCCAACTATTCTTGCAGAGACTCAAGCACTCCAAAGGATTTGTGATCTCATTAACTTAGATTTTTACTCCAATGATATAACTCTTGCCCCTTGTTCTCACCATGTGATTTACCCTTTATTTTCTTTGATACCACTTTTTTTCAAATGATGACATCTTTTATTCTATCAATCCTATATAGCTACCTGTCTGTAATCTGTTACCTTCTGTTAAAAATCTCTCCATTGCTTAATGGGAGATGCAGTTTTCAATGCTTTAGGGACTATAGTGTTCGCTAAAATGTAACCTAGGTGCACCTCACCTTTACCTCATCTCCATCCACCAGCTTCACTTAGTGCATCCTACGGCTTCCCTATCACTAGACTTGAACAGTTCAAGTAGGAACCTTTCATGAGATCCACCAATAAGTGTTTATTAAGTGTGCTAGGGACTAAGGACTTAACCCTTAAGGACTTATAGGGACTTAACCCCGCTTACCTCAGTTCATCATTCACAAAATGATCTGGAGAAGGAAATGGCAAATCACTCTTGCATCTTTGCCAAGAAAATCCCAAATGGGGTCATGAAGAATCAGACATGACTGAAATGACTGAACAACAAAAAAGGGACTCTCTTAGGTACTATGGATACAAAGACAGAAACAAAGCTATCCCTGATCTCAAGAAGCTATCTGGAGAGAATATGTATACACACACACACACATATATGAACTATACATAATAGTATATTATGTATATATATAATATACATTATATTATATATATAATATATATAATATATTATATATATATATATATATTTTTTTTGTTAAACATATGCTAACGAGGAGGCTTCAATAGGTGAGGGCATCGGAGAAGGCTTTATATAGGATGTAGTCAACGATCAGAACTTTGATGAAGACTAAAAGTGCTTCAAGGTGGAGGTGAGGATAATAGGCATGGAGGACAGTCTGTGTAAAGACATGAGGACATGAAATGTGATGTCATTTGTGAGAAGCAAATAGTAGACTAGTTTGGCCATTCTATGAAATGGAGTGTTAAGTATAATAAGTCTGGTAGATAAGAAAGGTAGGCTGAAATTGAATTGTGAAGGCCTTTGATTGCCAAACAGAAAAGTTGGTATTTAATCTAGATCAAGGATTCTTACCCTTATTTGGGTCATGTGGTAAAGACTATGGACACTTTACAGAAGAATTTCTTTAAATGCATAAAATAAAGCTGGTATGATTACAAAGGAAAACAATTATGTTGAAGCAGAGTTGCTGAAATATGTTGTTTGTTCTTCATTGTCTAAGAGGACCAAGGGCATCATGGAATGATGATACCAGGAGATCTTGATTTGCACATGAATTAGATTGAAGTGAGGCAGAGTTATGCAAAGTTGTCTCCCTCATCCTTTCCTCCAGAGTCACTGAAGTCCAGTGGCAGGACAAAATGGTGACTGGTGATGATCTGGAATGCAGTGGATGACCTTGGTCTCATTCACTTCTGACCAAGCTCTCCATGCTCCACAGCATCTTCTTTAGTGGCCTTCATGGCCTTTGGTACAAATTGTTCTCATTCACCCATTTCATCATGCTTGGTGTAGACACCCCAGTAAATCACCAATGAGTTTGAGGCCTGTGGATTAACTTCAACCTAGTTTAAGGCTGTCTGCCTAGATAGTTTACCAGGATGTGGCTGCTGTCTATACTACAGCTTCTTGGAACCACAGGTGAGAGTTGGGGAAAAGGTGGGCACTAAAGTTGGGTGAGCAGCCATGAAAAGGGCTCGGCAAGTCCTCACACCAGACATGCTAGTCCTTCCTGAACACCCTGAGGTTGTACAAGGTACTTTAAAAGGAGGTGAAAAATCAAACATATGACTCATGGTCTTGAAAAGCAAGGCTGTATTCCAGTGGAAAAGGCTGTATTTTTAATGATAATTCCAAAACAATATTATTAAAAATGTTATAATATTTAATAACAGCTGATTTTGTTTATTGCTGAATGCTTTCCTTTCCTATTATCTCATTTGAGTCTCATAGTAGCCATGTGAAATAGGTACTAGCATATTATTATCTCTACATTGTACAAATGAGGAAACTGAGACTAAGGGAGATGAATGGCTTACCCAGGGTCACACAGTTAATACATGTGTGAGCCAATGGTCAAAGCCAGGTATTCTTCCCTCTGCTCCCCACTTGCATTCTACCATCTACTTTTATGCATAATACCTAGAGTCTAATACGAAGGTAAGCTCGAAAACATCAATTCTGTGTAAACGAACAAGCAGGATGACAGAAGGCTAAGGAGCTCTTGTCTTACTCCCCACTTTTTATGAAAGCCTCTGGAAGGCAGGAATTCCAGCGTGTGACATTTCATTTTTGTTTATTATTTTATTTGTTTCCATTTATTTTGTTATTTTTTATTGATTCCATTTTCTAGACTTATTTAAGCATTGAGAATACCTCTGTTAGGTCACCTTGTTTAGCTGGCAGAGACACTTTCCTAACAGTCATTTTCTTATAGTTTTATAAGAAGGTTAAAGATTAGTCTTTGAATATTTTTCTAAGTGGGCAAAGGTCAAGATGAAAATTCTCATATACTTCATAATGTTTGCATTCCTATTGAGTCAGCCAAAGGGGGGAAAGGCACATATTCTGTGGAAGGGTCTGGCTAAACAGTCTGCTAAACTGTGGTCTTGGCTGAGTTGAAATTTCTTCTGGGAACATTTGTTGTTTATAGGGGTAGACTTCCTAGCATGACCCAATTTAACTTTCTTGGATTGTGGCCTTTCTCATCCTTATACACTTACCTAGTTCTGTTTACTGAAGACTCAATGAAGAAATGTTTCACTCCTATCCCTTGAACGAGTCCTCATGTGAAACAAGGCAACATCTTAGAATTGAAGCAAAAGCACTCCCCAAATCTTTCCCTCCCCAATTCCTCCACACATAACAGCTGATGGAATCGTTGAACTCTTTGCCCTCAAACTATGGATTAGAATTCATATTCCTGGATGTCCCCTCTCATGAACATTGAGAAGTAAGCAAATAGATCTTTTTGGTGCTAACCACTTTGGCAAACATGGGCTGGCAAAGTTTTGATCCTACTTGACATGACCTGTGGTTTATGCTGTGGTGTATGTGGCCAGATCACCTTTAATGTAAATGACAATGCTTAGGGATCTCATGATCATTTGTTATTTCTTCCTCTAAGGTATTAGATGATTATGAATCACTAAAGCATATACTAAAAAAAACTGCCAATCAGTATTTGAACTAAATTCTATATTCAGATCTTTGCTTGAGAATGGTTGGGTCTGTGTATCTTCATGGTTTCCAGTAGAACGGTTCAAGTTTTGAATTATGTGAGCAGAACCACTTTTCCAATTCATGTGCTCATATCATGTCTGTGTGTCACATTTTCATAATTCTCGCAGCATTTCAAACTTCATTGTTATTTTTTTCTGTTATGGTGATCTGTGATCAGTGATCTTTGATATTATTATTGTAATTGTTTTGGGTTGCCATGAACCTTATCAAAATATGATAGAGAACTTAATTGAAAAATGTTGTCTGTGTTCTGACCTCCAGTCAGATCAGCCTTTCCCTAATCTCTCCCCCTTTCCTAGAGCCTCCTTATTCCCTGAGACACAACAATATTGATGTTAGGCCAATTAATGACCCCACAACCGCCTCTGAGTGTTCAAGTGAAAAGAAAAGTCAATCAATACTGCCAATTTCATTGTGGTCATAGTTCAAGAAATTTCCACAGTCACGCCAGCCTTCAGCAACTATCGCCCTGAGCATTCAACAGACTTCAACTTCCAGGCAAGATCCTCCACCAGCAAAAAGAATGATTGGCTACAGGCTCAGATTATGGTTAGCCAGTTTTTTTTTAGCAACAAAGTATCTTTTAATTAAGGTATGTACATTTTTTAGAGGATCCTATTGTATCCTTGACAGATTATAGTATAGTGCAAATATAACTGTTATATGCCATGGGAAATTGAAAAAGTCATGTGACTCTATTGCTATATTAGCTTCATCGTGGTGGTCTGGAACCAAATCTGCAATATCTCCAAGGTTTGCCTATATAATTAGGGGCATGCAAGATATAGAAAGTAGAAGTCAAAGATGATTTCAGAGAGGACATGGGCTCGAATCCATCTATCAATCTTTTGGCAAACCCCTTCACATGTGCTAGTTTGTTTCTTCAATCGATCAATTTGTAAAATGGTAGAGTCAGACTAGGTGATCTGTGATGGTTCTGTACAACTTCCATGTCCTTGGTATAGAGAAAGTACTTAAGAAATGCTGTTCAGTTATCTATCCATTCCCTTCTTTAGTCTCTCAATGATGGATCAAGCATCCTTTTGTGCTTCCTTTCTAGAATCTTTGTTACAAAGAACTCCTTGAAGTATCTTCCATGAGGACAGAGAAGCATGACCAGTGAACACCTGTAACAAAACATCTGGCTGCTTTATAAAAGGAAGAGAACCAGACCTTGAGCTGGAATGCTTCCTTTTATTGAAATGTTCAGGGCAGATATGTTGTGCCAGAATCTCTCAGTCATGAAACATTACCGCTGTCTATATTACAATATCATGAGATCTGTGATTGATTCCCATTCCTTACATCCATGATTCTGGGGATATATTCCTTAGGTTCACTGACTCTCAGTGTCCTTATCTGTAAAAGGAATTTGACAGTATCTGTAGTATCAATGTTTTCTGGTTGTTGTGAAGCTCCAAATGGCCAGGTGGCACAGTGGGTAGATCACTGAGTCTAAAATCAGGAAGAACTACATTGAAATCCTGCCTCAAACGCTTACTAGCCATGTGGTCCTGGGCAAGTCATTTAACTTCTGACTGACAGCTTCCTGAACTATAAAATGAAGATAACAGTAGCGCTTTCCTTCCAGGGTTGTTGTGAGGATCAAATGAGATACTACTTGTAAAACACTTAGTATGTTCCTGAAACAAGTAGGCACTTAATAAATGCTTATTTCCTTCCTTCAAGTGAGATAATGTAGGTATTATATGTTGTAGACTATATAAATGAGAGTTATACAAAGGATAATTCTCATTTTATTTCATTGGTATTTGTTGTTTGATGTTTTCTCTCATAATGAATGAACATCCATTTGATTCTTGCCAGTTGGCACACAAAAGCATATGCCTGCAGGAGAATGGTTGGTGAAATCAGTGGCATCATGCCCAGCAAATGCCCCAGCAGTGGTGGTCGAAGGGCTTACATCCGGAAGGCATCATTGATTTAGCCCAGAGTTAAAATGATTTCCCGATGGTCATATAGGCCCTCTGATGCCAACCCCAGCACATTCCCAGTACACACCACTGCCTCTTAGGGTTTGCTGATAAATAGAAAACTTGTGAACAAGATGTGCCCACCTGCATGCACACATGTTCACAGACATACTCACACAGCCTCCTGGGGCACTGATCCCATCTAGTGTTCACTCTGTTTTTATCTCAAGGTCTTTCCTCTTTCTCTGGAGGCTTTTTCAAATTCTTTCCTAACAGGTGCAGGAAACAAAACAAACCAAAAAACAAAACCTCAGCAGTGGGGATTAAGCATCCATGCTTGACAGCCTCACTGGAAATTGACAAACCTTCCTTTCACTCCCCAAAGCCTAAAGCTGGATTAGAAGAGATTCTTGGCTATACTGGTGCTCACCCGATTACACAAAAGCAAACAGAAAAAAAATAATTCTCTGGGAGTGATGTCATGACCTTGTTTTCTATGGAAAGTCAACCTCCATGGCATCTCCCATTTGTAGACATAGGAGCCTTTTCAGAAGTACTGGACCAAGGTGGGTTCTTTGACTCTGCTTCTCTTTCATAGCTGAGACGGTGTGAATCCAAGCTTAGTGAGTCTGCAGCAATGGTACTTAAATGTTTTCATCCTCTGTCTATACATGAGGAAATAGTGCTTAATAAATGTTTATTAGATTGAATTGAATTGATGGAAACTGGAGAAAGTATCTAGTCCACCATTTTGTCCATGATCTGGAAGTCCCGTATTGTTTTTATTTTTTAAAATGAGACAAATGAATTTAATGTACAAATTCATACTAGTGTCAATTAAGCATCCATTTCTACTGTGTATGCAAAGTAATTCATAGAATAACAGAGCTAGAAAGAACCTTAGAAATTATCTAACCCAATTTATCCATTTTTACACTTGGGATGACTGAGGACCAGAACAGACCCAAGGTTACATAACTAGTAATGGGATTCAAAACCCAAATCTAGGTCTTCTGATTCAAAACTTAGCTTCCCTAGAAAGAATAAATAGGAAATAATTAACAAAGGAAAGGCACTGGAATTAAGAGGGGTTGGGGAAAGTTTCCTATAGAAGGGGGGGTTTTATTTGGAACTTAAAGGAAGCCAGAGAGGCCAGTAGTCAGAGCAGAGGAGAGAAAACATTCCAGGTATGGGGGATAGCAAAAGAATACGGCCAGATCTGAGAGATGGAGGGTCTTGTTCATGGAACAGCCTGAAAGCCAGTGTCATTGGATCAAACAGTATGTGCCAGGGAATAAAGTATAAGAAGACTAGGGAGGTGGGAGCAGAGAAGGTTCTGAAGAGTTTTGAATGCAAAACAGAGAATTTTGTATTTGCTTTTGAGGCAATAGGGTACCACTAGAGGTTATTGGGTAGGGTGGGGGTGGGAGTGGCGTGATCAGATATCTGTTTTAGGAAAATCACTTTAGTGTATGAATGGAGGACTGATTGGAGTAGGGAGAGACTTGAGGCAGGCTGACCCACCCACAGGCTATTACAGTAATTGGGTGTGAGGTGATAAGGCCTTCACTAGAATGGTGGTAGTGTCAGAGAAAATAAGAAAGTATATTTGGGAGATTTTGCAGAGGGACATCAGCAGGCTTTGACAATAGCTTTGAATGTAAGAGATGTGAGATGGTGAGGAATCCAGGATGCCTCCTAGTTTGAGAGCTGGAGGGACTGGAAGATTGGGGTTGCCCCTCTATTCCTCCATACCCTCCTCCCTTGTTTTCAAAGGAATTATTCTGCTCCAGATGAAGATTAGTAATAGGTGAATCCACAGGACAAAAACGAGGAAATCCTGACCAGGTAAGACCCTCTTGAATGAACACTGGAGAATACTACTCACTCCTCCCTCTGCCACCAGTCTGGATATTCCACAGGCAAACTAATCCTTGGGCAGGGCCCTAGAGAACTCCTCCTTTTGAAGAGTTTTATCTGCTAAACTGTACACTCTTTTCTCTCCACCAGAAGAGCAGTAGACACCAATTCTGTCTAGTCTTTTAATAAGGAAGGGGGAGGGAAGCATGGTGTTTTCTGTCTGAGGCCACTTCTAGGTCAGAGAATCCCCAAACTGCAGGGACTTTGCCCAAAACACATTCCATAACCTCCCCTTACTCTGAGAAAAATGACAGAAACTGATCTGGTTCCGTCATGAAAAGAGAGGAGAGCCAAGGCATGAACAAGGGTCAGGGGGACAGTGGGTGTGACTATGTCAGACCTGAAGAAAAAGATGACTAAAACCCAGATGGGTCAAGTTCTGTTCTCTCAGAGAGTACTCATCCCAGGGGAAGAAACCTGATGAATCTTAATTGCTCCCTTGTAGTGGGGAGTAGCCTGAAGTAGCTTTGCAGCTGAGCACTTGATGAGTTGAACCAAAGGAGGAAGTGCCAGAAAGGGCTAGACAAAGGAATATAGGGGAAAATGTATTAACTTCTGACAATAATAAAAGGGGAAAAAAAAAAACCTAAAACAAAACCAAACACAAAACCAAATAAGCTAGTGCACAGAGAGAATCCTAAATCTAGAAGGAAATTGAGTTTAAAATTCTTAAAGAGATGACAAAACACTCTCGACTAATATTATTAAAAGAGGAAAGTGAACCATTGCTTATTGAAATAAGCATCCTGTGTATTTCCTAGAGAGAAAGGTACAAGAAGAAATCTGGAATGACTGGAAAGAGAAATGAAATTCATAAAATGAGAAAATAAGGGATTTAGAGCTCTCAATAATAAAAGTGTAATTAGAAAAACTGAACAATAATGGAGAATTCTTTAAAGAAGCAAAAGAAAGAATAGCAAATACAGAATATGAAAATACCTAAGTGACAGAAAATCTGACAGAGGAGAAAGAAAAAAGCAGTGATGTTGAAAGAACACACAAACTCTCTCTAAGTCAGGGCAATTGATCTTAAAGACAGTGTGCCCAGAGACAGCTGACAGGTACAGGTGTCCCAGAAAAGCATGAAAAATTAGAAAAACAGGTGAAAACTCATGTTAAAAATAATATAAGAAAACTGTCCAGAACTTCCAAATAAAAACAAACAGTATTAACTGGAATAATCCACAGCTCATCTCCAGGAAAAACAAAAGCAAAACCCTAATATTCAAACTCCAAGACACATAGTGATTAAATTAAACCATTCTATTGACAAAGAACAGAGACAGTTGGGGGGGGGGGCAGAAATGGAGAGGGGAGACAGAGAGAGACAGAGAGACAGACAGAGAGAGAGAGCCCTTAAAATACAAGGGAAAGAAAATTTGAGTAGCACAAGACAATTCTGCACCTATTAGAAACTACAAAAGGAAATCAAATATATTCTGAAAGCAAGGAAACTCAGACTCCAACCCCAAATGATATACTCTGCAAACTTGAGTTTAACCATCAACATCAAATATCGGCATTCAGAAAAAGGAAAACCTTTGGGGCATTTCTGAAAATAAAATAAAAACAGATTATTCAACAAATGAGCAGATTATTTGACTTGCAAACATTTCCCAAAACAGAAACACAAGGAAGGTAAATAAGTACAGTCACTAAGGAAAGAATAAGTCAATAATAATACTACTGAAACTTTTAATAATAAATGACATTGTTTAGAGGTTTTTAAAAAGAGCGAGAGAAGAAAGACTGTTATATGGAGTAAAAACCAAACCAAATTAAAAAAAAGAGATCATTGATAGTTTCATGAGGGGATAAAGATATAAGCGAAGATTACAGAAAGGAGGGGAGGTAGGGAGGAGCCGTGACACACTGTAGACACAAACTCCATACAGTGAAGACAATGTACTGTGTGGGACTGAATTGCAGAGTTGGAGGAGAGAAGGTGGAAGATAGAAAGGAATGGGTGATAGACTCTTACCAAGTTCATGAATGAACACCAAAGGGATGTGAAAGCTTCTAGGCTCTCAATAAGAAAGGTAGGAGATGTTGCTGGAGAATGAAAGAAGCAGCAGAATTTGTGGGACTGAAAGAGGGAACTCAACTTAATGTGTGGGAAAAGGTGCTGCTAAAGGCACTCTAGTGGGGCAGAGAAATAGGCAGAGGTCTATGATGGGAGAAGTATAGGTATATGTACAGGTATAGGTGTATGCCTATGATGGACCTAATCTGGGGAGAGCTGACCATCTAGTATTAGAAAAGCCAGAAATAAAAATCCATAATAGCAACTGAGATAAATATATATTATGTTTAATGGAACACTGAACTAATAGAAATGTTGAATATATATAAATAAGGTGGCATAGTATCTAAATTTATTAAAAATGATATTTGCAAAGACATATATAATGACATATTAAGAATAGAATACTTTAATTCTTCATTTAGAGATAAAACCTAATTGGAAAATAAAAGGGAAAAACACGGAAGTGAATAAATATTTGGAAAACTGGGACCTAAAAGATTTGTGATATCTGAATGGAACCATTAAAATATGCATTTTCCCAGGATCATTGTGGCTTTTACAGAAATAGATGATATATTAGGGCATAGATAAATTGCAAATAAACGTAAAAAACAACCAATGAAGGCATATTAAAAACATTCTTTATAACCCGCAGAACAATAAAAAAGTAGTAATCAATACAGTGTCTACATGCAAAAGGCACTGACCAAATTGATATAATAATGAAATCCAAAAAATGAGTGAATGAAATAATAAATCACAGAATTAATAACTATGCAAAAAGCAATAATAATAATGAGATTACATGCCAAAATTGGTGCATGTCCAGACTGTCTGAGACAGCATGTCCATATGGCAGCTTTTACAACTCATTACAATGCTCCTGGAAGTGCCCATGCAACTAGAACCCCATTACCTTAGCAATAGCAACAAGAAAATAAGACAAGTGAAAGAAGCATATAGAAAAAGCAAGAGCAAAACTAGACCTTTTTTGTTTTTGTTTTACTCATGGCATGATGGTTTTAGTTAGACAATCCTAGGGAATCTGCAAAGTAATTAACTGAGCCAATGACTCCAGTAGAGTTATAGGTTACAAAATAACCTCCCCCCCCCAAAAAAAAATCAGCAGCTTTTCTATGAAGCAAATAAAATAAAAATCCAAGAGGCAATTGTTGAAAGGGAAGCCACATTTAAAATAACTACAAATTACATAAAAATCTGAGAGTTAATCCACCAAAGCACATTCAATAACTGTACACATACAATTAGAAAACATTCTTTAAAGACATAAAGATAATAAGAGAAATATTTAGTTTTCACGGCTAGGTTGTACCAGAATAAGAAAATGACAACGCTGCTGAAATGAATTTGAAGATCTATTGTTGCATCAATCAAACTACCAAAAGATTGCCCTGCAGAATTAGGTCAAATAATAAAAAATTCATTTAGAAGAACTAGAGATTGAGAGAAATAATGACAAAGGAAGAAATAAAGGGGAAATTACACTTCCTGACCTCAAGCTACATTATAAAATAGTAATTAATACCTGTCTAAAAAACCCAGAAAAATAGCTTAATAGAAGAGACTAGAGAAGGGAAAATTTCTGGCAAACAGTGGAATAATATCCAGATTGTTCTCATATCCCAGACTTGACAAGGAAGAAGCAAAAATAATTGAACTCAATAAATTTTTTGTTTGATATATTTAGAGCAATAAATTGCCTAGAAAAGAATTGCCTGTACAACAAGAATTGCTGGCAAAACTGGACACAAATCTGGGAGAAATTAAGATTAGACTAATAGTTTACACCATATGTCACAATAAATTTCAAATAGACACATGATCTGAATATTAAAGATCATATCATACAAAATTAAAAGAGAGGCAGATAGAATGCTTTTCACAGCTATGTGTGGGTGCTAAATTCTTAGGCAAGCATTGGACAAAAGACCAAAGAGAGAATTTTGATTATGTGAAATTTAAAAGCCCTTGCCTAACCAAATTAATGCAATGAGAATGAGGGAAGACATTGACTAGGAAAATATTTTTTCATTGAATATCTCTTACAAAGGTGTAATATAAAGATATATAGACATATATACACATGTATACATGCATATATGCATGTGTGTATGTATATATATGCATATATATATCCAAAAGTCACTCTTTCATAAATAATTGTTCAAACAACATGAAAAAGAGTTCTCAAAATCAAGATTAACAGCTGTATGAGAGAATACTCTACATCACCCTTAATAAGACAGTTTCAAATCTAAATAACCCTGAAGTTTCTCCTCAAACCCAGAAAACTGGCAAAGATCACAAAAGTTGGTAATAGTGAATGTTGGAGGAATTATGACAAGTTAGTCACACTAATGTATTATTGATGGAATTGTAAATTGGTACAACAATTCTGGAAAGCTGTTTAGAGTCATGCAAAAAACCAAATAACCAAAATGCTCACACCTTTTGGTCCAGAGGTCAATGATGAAAGAGAAAGAAAGAAAGACAAAAGAAAGGAAGAAAGGAAGGTCTCACACAAATGAAATATTTGTCATGTTTTTAAAAATGCTCAATAAACATTTTTTTGTATTGACTACTCATATGTATAATTAGAAAAATGATGGCATCTCAGTGGGTGAACTGTGCAGGTGGCAATATGTAGCATTTCCTTTTTAGAAACATTCTATGATATCAATTAAGCTGATTGACAAGAAATACATGAGGCTTTAGTGGCTAAGTGAACAGGGAAGAGCCGAACCTTGATCATCTAAAACATTTTACTAATATGCACATTGTTATCTAGCCCTTTGTGTCCGGTGGTGGTTCAGAGTAGGCTGAAAACCTCTGCTCTAAACTGAGTATCAGTCATTTAGATGGTACTTTTAACAAGAACCACTCCGTGAAGAAAGGTAGATTAGAACATGAATAGGTGATGAAGAGACTAATAAATGAACACTTCTAGCCTTGCCAAGGAGAATCTAGCCACTGGCTAAGGTGAATCCACTTATCCAAATAGGATGATATTTTAGCCAGAAGCTAGACAATGGAGCTGCTATCTGAAGGCAAACAGGAAATCTGATGATATATACCCTAGTGGGTTAAAGGAAATGACAAAATATATATACATATATATAATATAATATAAAATTATATATTACATAATATATATAATAATAATGTAATTTGTAGTTATTTTAACCAAAGAAACAGTGATCTTGATTGTATCTCTGTATCATTTAGAGCCTTTAGAGCAGGGATTCTCACTATAAAACTCAGTGACTACTGTTACTCTTTAAGTACTCTACATTACTTGCTTTTAAAAATCTCTTGTATATATTATAGAATCTTCCAATGCACTTCCTTCCCCTCTTGCATTTACTGTTGCATTTTTTGATGAATTGATTCTATAGTTTTCATTTCCCAGGACCAGCTTTTGCTGAATCACATAGGTGTTCTTGCTCTGCTAGTAGCTCTTGTTACTATTTATGATCTATTTCTTCAATGTCTCTGATCACGTCTTCATGTGCATTTTGGTTTTTGTCTTTGGTCTTATTGAAGGTTTTCCACTTTTTGCTCAATCTCCTTTGCCTTTCTTGGCAGCTCCAGGGCGTCCTGTGTTTCATTCCTTTTTGCTTCTTTTGCATCCCTCTCATGTTTTGGGGATATTCCTTCTACCCTTGCACTCCTTGGATCTTTGGTTGCATTCTTTGTTGTTTCCTCATCTCTGAAATGGGGATATCATATAATAATATTCTTAAATGAATAAAGTCATAAGATTTCCAAAATCATAAGAAATCAAAGATTAGTGAAAATACAAATGTTTTTTTTTTTCTGGTACAAGTTCATAGATACCCTTGAAATCAATCTATGCACTCCTCCTTTATTCAATCACACTATTTTTGCTAAGAAGGAATCTGAGGACAAGGGACATTAAATTATTTGCTCAGATTCATGCATGGTGGCAGGTGACCCTGGTACAAATCTGTCTGAGATGAAAATAAATGATATCCTCTTAATCAAATTACCCACAAAACTTTATTTGAATGTTGCCATGCTATAAGTTGCATACTCTTTATTACTGGTGAATATTTATTTAAATCCTCCCCACAATGAAGAAATCACTGTGAAAAATAATTGCTTAAGAGTTTTTTTCCTCTATAATGTCCAATACACTTCACAGTTGTTTAGTTTTACCTAGATTCAAACCAGACATTTGTGAGTAGAAGTCTACCTGGAGAAGAGAAAAATTGGGACGAGAATGGGGGTTAGGGACATTGGGGGTTGGAAGACCTGTACCATGTAACAAGGACTAGACTGGTTTTATTTGGATCTAGAAAGAAGAGCCACAAGCTATGTGTAGAAGGTGCAAAAAGATAAAATTAGAGGATAAAATACTTAATAATACTAGCACCATCTCCAAGTGGAATGGACTGCCTTAGAGGAGTGACTGAGTTTGCCATCACTAGTAGTGCCAAAGCAACGTTTAGATGAACCCTTGTTAGCTATGGTTGGAGTAGGAAACCATGTGTATCAACAATGCAATATTCACAATGCCTATGGCAATTATAAATATGCTGATGTGGTTATTAATCACACAATATACCAGGCTCTCTATATGGGGGATAAAGCTATAACATTTATTAAAATACCAAATAACTGAGTCCCAAAACTAGAAAGTTAAAGCCATCACAATAGTTATGAAGTTGGCACACGTAGTTAATGTAGTAAACACCCACATTCTCAAGCCTTTAAAACAGAACAGGCTACCTCAGGCAAAGGTCCTCCTCTCCCCACTCACAGCAACTGCTCAGCATCCAGGAAGCATGCTCCCAGCAGTTCTGCCCCTCCCAGCAGTTCCAGTCCCTGGCAGTCCTCAGCAGGAGTCCTTAGCAGAAATTCTGGCTGGCTCAAAAAAAAAAGGGGTTCGTGCTTCCGCCTCAGCCTCCACCTCACCACTACCACTGCTGCTGCCTCTGCTGCTGCTGCTGCCACTGCCAGTCACAGCAGGAACTCTAGCTTGTCTTCCACTTCCTCTAACTCCACCCCTTCCTGCTATGTCAGCAAGTCCAGTGGGGTATGGAAGATCTTTGAATCCCATAACCCTTACACCATGGAAGTGCCTTCCAAATCAAGAGATTCTGTGAATTCCAGGATCTTGTGGCCAAATCACCAAACCCTCATTGGGTTGAAAATGGAGTTGAAGATTAGTAAAGGAGTGCCTGGGTCCCGTTATGCCTTTTTGAAGAATATAAAGCATATTTACTACTTAGCCTCAGGTTTAGCCCCTCACCTCTTCATAAGAAATCCTTTGAAAAGCATTTCTCTTTCTTACAAAGACTCTCCTGTTATTCTGGCCATCAGCCTTCTCTTCTTCCCTTTGCATTTGCCCACAGCAAGCTTAACGATCGGATGGCCAAATGGCTTAGTTTAGTTTTTGTTTCTATGTATTTGAAGGATTATGAGGCAGTCAAAATGTTCTCACCTCCCAAGCCAACAAGCCTGTCTCTCCTATCATTATCCTTTAAACATTTGGGAAACCCAACAGCATGGATGACCTTATAAAAGGGGAAGGAAATTCTCCATGAATTGACAACTTTCCCACTCAGGCATCAATCCATTTAATTTCATTTCAATGCAATTCAGTTCAGCTCAGTTCAGTTCACTTCAGCAAGCACTGATCTAGTGGTTGTTATGGACTGGGACTGTATGGTGGATTGCAGAAGGACCCTGGGAGTTATGAAGACCTCCGCTCAAGTCCCACTTCCAGCATATAGCCTGATGGTAGGGTCATGCCGGAACTGAGTTGGCTAATTAATCACAAATCAAGACTTCTTGTGTTGTTGGTCTAGAATGAAGAAAGGGCAATGAACTTATCCACAATATTCAAAACTTCTCCTTTTGCTATAACCAATGGTTGCACATATGGTTGGTGTGGTACTGACAGGCAGAGCACCTGTGTTTTCTTGGTGTTAATTGTTAGGCCATGATTAGCACATGCAGCAGAGAATCATGGTGATCAGAAGAAGTGATACAAGGACAGTCTCAAGGTCTCTCTGAAGAACTTTGGAATTGATTGTGAGACAGGTGAGACAATGTGAGACACTGGCACAGGACTGCCCAGCATGGGGTGCTTTCATTGAAGACGGTGCTGTGCTCTAGGAGCAAAGAAGAATTGAAGTAACTCAAAAGAAACTTGAGCTATGAAAATGGAAAGAATCCACCCCAACTGTTTACATGGAATACTGCCCGAGCTGTACTGGAGTATTCCAAGACTGTTGGTCTGATCAGCCACAGTGGACTCCAGCTAGCAGAGTAATGTCACTTCGGTCCTCTTTGGAAACAAAGGATAACAACCAGGCTTCAGAAAGTGATGGAATGTTAATAATGCAGATTAAACTTAAAAGTGTTTCCTATGTACATTTTTTGGGGAGTCTGGGAGAGCTAGCTGTTAAATATTTATCAGTATTCTTCTGCCTGGCTGCCACTTAATCTCCCACGGAACAATCGATGAGTCTCCTTGGCAGAAGGAGTCTCCTGAAAGTTCCCTAAAGCAATAAAATCACAGGTAGCACCATGTTGATCCATCCCCACCCCCAAACAAACTACTACCCCCTCAAATTGGGACAGGCACTAGGAATACAAAGGAAAAAATGCATCAGTCCCTGTCCCCGAGGAATGAACATGCTATTGGAGGACACAACATGTACACACATAAGTCTGTTAAATATATACAGTGTGAAATACATTAAAAAAATCAATACTGCACTGAGCAATTTCAGGATAGGGGAAGAAGCAGAAACAACAGAAGGAATTATCTAAAGCCTCTTGTAAGAGAGGTAATACCTTAACTGGTTCTAGAAAGAAGCTCCAGATTCTCAGAGGCAGAGGTAAGGAGAAAGACTATTTTAGGTATAAAGCAGTGCTGAAGAAAGAAAGAAAGAAAGAAAGAAAGAAAGAAAGAAAGAAAGAAAGAAAGAAAGAAAGAAAGAAAGAAAGAAAGAAAGAAAGAAAGAAAGAAAGAAAGAAAGAAAGGAAGGAAGGAAGAAAGAAAGAAAGAAAGATAGAAAGAAAGGAAGAAAGAAAGAAAGAAAGAAAGAAAGAAAGAAAGAAAGAAAGAAAAGAAAGAAAGAGAGGAAGAGAGAGAGAAAGAAAGGGAGAAAGAGAGAAAGGAAGAAAGGGAGAGAAAGAGAGAGAAAGGGAGAAAGAGAGAAAGGAAGAAAGAAAGGAAGAAAGAAAGAAGGAAAGAAAGAAAGAAAGAGAGAAAGAAAGAAAAGTGTCTATTAAGCATTTTCTCTGTTCAAAGCTCTGGGCTAAGCCCTAGTGATACAAATAGAAGAGTAAGGCAGTCCCTTTGCTCAAAGAGCTCACAAAAGAGGGGAGTTGATGACACATAGGAAAGGTTTCAGATACAAGTCAGATGGAAAGGTCCGATGATCCTCAGGGGCAGCAGAAAAGCAGATGTCAATGCCTCTTTTATGGCATTTCCACTGGTAAATTCATATCATTTTCTCCTGCTGGACCACTTGACGGCACCATAGAGACAGATGACAAGAGCTTTCCTTTTGGGGTCTTTAGCAGATGTGCTTGGAGGCCCTGCAGGAGCAATGGCCAGGCCACCTCTCCCCGAGGGTTATTCACATCTGCCCTGTTTGGCAGTTGGGATGATACCCATCTAGGTCTTCCGAAGACACCTCCAACCCTCCTCCTTTGCAGCCTGGAAGCTCTGCATTTTTTTTTTTTCTAGCACTGTAGCATTGTTTCAGCAAAGATCGCATCTTGAAAACGTTAAATAGCTACATGATGAGGCAACGTGTTGGGAAAGAAAAATGTAGCTAAAATCACACCAGGTACTTCCTGCCTCCAAGCTTGTCTTTGAAACTGATCTAAGCCAGAACAGAAGTAAAGTTTTAATCACTCACCAAACTGCGACCAATGAGTTTTTCTTATAAAATTCTGCCCTTAAATCCATAGGAAATGAGGGGATAAGAAGGGAGGAAAGATGAAGGGAGGGAGAAAGGGACAGGGAGGGAAGGAGAAAGAATCTACTCTCTTTTCAAAGTTTTAGTTCAGGGATTCTTAACCTGGAATTCACAGACATCCGGAGTTTGTGGGTCGATTTCAAAGGCACTATAATTTTGGATGGGAAAGTGCATCTTAATTTTCACTTACTCTAACTGAAATTTAGCACTTCTTTCAATGGTGAATCTAGGAAACAAGTATCCTTCTGAGGAGGATTCCACAGATGCTCCCAGATCGTCAGAGGGGTCCATGACACAAAAAAGGTCAAAACTCCCTGCTCAAGTTCCTTATCCAGCTATGTAAGCAGTACAATAGACTAAGCATCAGAAGGGGCACCAGAGAACAGAACCCTTATTTTGCGAATGAAGAAACTAAGGCAGTATAAGTGAACTTGTTCAGTGTTGCACAGGCAGGAAGTTGTAAGACTGGGATACAGATATGGATTTTCTAACCTCAAATTCTAGGTGATTTTCCACACATGATTAAGCAAAAGAAGCCAATTCTTTTCTTTGATTGTTTTGGAGGTGTGTGTGTGTGGGGCAGCTAAAACATCAATGTAGGGATCTCTTGGCTATCACATGAGGGAAGGAATGGTTAAAGGAACTGGATATGTTTAGCCTAGAGAGTATAAAATTGGTAGCAGGAGGATGGATGACACTTGAATTTATTTGAAGGGCTGTTGTATGAAAGAGGATTTAATGTATTCTGTTTAGCCCCTAAGGGCAGAACAAGAGTCATGGGTAGAAGTTGTAAAGAGAAATTTTAGCCTGATGTAGAGGGGAAGACTTCTTAACATTTAGAGTTGTTCCAAAGTGGAATGGGTTAACTAAAGACATGACAGATTCTCTCCTTTGGTGGTCTTCAAAAAGAGACTGAATAACCACTTGCCAGGTATATTAAAGTGTCCAATCCTTCATTTTAAGGTAAAAAAAAAACCCACTTGGGGTTTTCTTGGCAAAGATGCTGGAGTGGTTTGCCATTTCCTTCTCCAGCTTGCTTTTCACAGATGAGGAACTGAGACAAACAGGGTGGCTTTCCCAAAGACACACAGCTAGGAAGGGTCTGAGTCCAGATTTGAACTCAGAAAGATGCATCTTTCTGATTCCAGGCCTTGACCTCTACCCACTAGATGGGCATTAAGGTACCTTTTGACTCCCCAAATCTGTGAGTCTGTAAAATGTTCTCCGTTGATGCAAAACAGTACTGTTGTAATTTAAAGTCTTTTAGAGAGCAGTCTCTGGGGTACTGAGAAATTAACTGACTTGTTGATAGTCACCTATCCTGTGTTGTTCTTTTGTGACAATGCTTTAGGGCTGACAAAGAACTTTCCTAAATACAATTCTGTGAGATAGGCAGGAAAAAAGTAAGATGCTCTCCATTTCACAGGTGAGGAAACTGAGGCTCGAGGCATTTAAAGAGACTTCTTCAAAATGACTGTCAGAATTGGAATTAAAATTTAGATCATCTTATTCCAAGTCCAACAATTTATCAATTCTACCATGTCCTTCTTGGCACTTTATGCACCTAATCCAACCAATATTACTTTTTTCACTATTAAAAAGCAGAACACTATATGATTGCATGTATTATTTAATTAAACTTCAATTACAGCCTTGGTATTACAAGTTAAGTAAAAATTTATCATAAAGCAAGATATAAAGAAATACTAACTACTCATTATAAAGTTGTGCCTCCTTGACTGAATCCCAAAGGTTATTAATCACTAGCTAACTTAGCTTTGATTTTCCTTACCAGGGCTAAAGAGAAACACAACTTTCATCCACCCTGGGCTCAGAAACCATTCAAAGAGTTTAATCTGACTCTGGAGCTCCCTGGAATTTCAGAGCCCTTTGGCTTGGTCCCAGAGGCTGCAGCTTAGATCTTGTGTTCCTTTAAGCTGACTTTTTCTTTCTTTCTTTCTTTCTTTCTTTCTTTCTTTCTTTCTTTCTTTCTTTCTTTCTTTCTTTCTTTCTTTCTTTCTTTCTTTCTTTCTTTCTT
>NW_027186458.1:2641654-2653979 GCF_028583685.1 Petaurus breviceps papuanus | reverse complement strand
TCTCTCTCTCTCTCTCTCTCTCTCTCTCTCTCCCTCCCTCCCTCCTAGCTTCCTTCCTTCCTTCCTTCCTTCCTTCCTTCCTTCCTTCCTTCTTTCCTTCCTTCTTTTTGCTGACATGTCTGTGATTCAAGCAAAACTGTTTTGTCCTAGGGTGACTCTCTGTACCCCAAACTCTAAGTCTCTTTCTAATTGTGGGTTGCTGGGGGACCTCTAATAATATTAACAACAGTAAGAAGTCACACACTATTACTGTCAAAATCTTTTATGGTTACAAAGTGCTTGATGCATGTTATTTAATTTAGCCTTCATAATAAGCCTGAGAGTTCATTTGTGAAATGAGGAACCTCACCAGGTATTCTCCACCTTCCCTAGGCAAGACATTGGAATTTCTAAGCTTTATTCCCTTATAAAAAAATAGGAAAAAATGATAGATGTTTGAATAGTGTTTTATGGTCAATGTCCATCATGTTGACAAGATTCATCTATTGATATGCTTAGAGGTCTACCCTTTAATCTTAAACACAGGTCTAACCATTTAACTCCTTTGCTCTAAAGCTCCAATGGCTCCCCATTGCCTCTAGTATAAAATACAAACCCATGTTTAAATTCTTTCATTATCTGGTTCCAGGCTACCTCTCCAGATTTATTGCCTATTCTTCATCTTTACATACTTTACATTCCAGCCAAATTGGCTTTCTTCCTGCCTCCTGGCCTTTGTATAGGCTGATGCTATGACAGGAATGCATTTCCTCCTCCCTCTGCCATTTACTTCAAAACCCAGCTCTTGCATGGCTTCAGAAAGGGGACCTTTCCTACTCCCACCTGTTGGCTGTTCCCCATCCCACATATTATTTTGAATTTTGTATTTGAATTTTGTTCTCTTTTTGAGAGGCAACGTAGTGTAGTGGTTAGAAAGCTGGCCATGAAGCCAGCAAGGTCTGAATTCTAGTGCCATATCTCACGAATCCTGTACTGGTGGTGTGACCTTGGACATGTCTCATATCCTTTCAGTGTCCCATACTGCTCTCCAAGGCTCTACATTGCAGAGAAGTTGGCATGAATTTATCAATTTCTCAAGGGAATTTCCTCATTTGGGAGTTCCCCATGGCAATGGTATCCCAAAGTTCAGTCTCTAGACCTATATTTTAAAATTACTTTTCTATGTAAATGTTACATCCAAGAGAATGTATGCATCTTTAGAGAACACATTATTTCCTTTTTGTCTTTTTATCTCCAGTCTTGCAACATAGGCAAGTTAACAAGCATTCGCTTTTTGTTCATCTGTTTCAGTTGTGTCTGACTCTTCATGACCCCACTTGGGGTTTTCTTGGCAAAGATGCTGAAGTGATTTGCCATTTCCTCCTCCAGCTCACTTTTTACAGAGTTAAGTGCCTTGCCCAGAGACACACAGCTAGGAAGGGTCTGAGGCCAGATTTGAACTCAGAAAGATGCATCTTTCTGACTCCAGGCCTTGCCCTCTATTCACTGTGCCCCTAGCTGCCCACACATTTATTAGATACCTACAGTGTGGCAGGTGCTCTGTGAAAAGGCAAAAAATCTCCACTCTCATGGATCTCCCAGTCTAAGTTGGGGCAGGAGGAGAGAGACCCTTGCATAGAGCTGTGAACAAGCCAGATAAATACAGAATGAGGAGGACATAAGTGCATTGAGAAGGTGCTATCAAAGGCACTTACAAATGTTTATTGAATGAATGCATAGATGGATGAAGGTTGAAGCAACTTGGCCAAAGCCACACCTGTAACAAATGACAGGGACTCACCCGAGGTCTTTCTGACTATAGGCTCAGCACCCTGACTGATGTACCGTGCTTCTTTCTTCCTACACAGCACTTAAGCAAGCACCTTCCTGCCTTCAAATGGTGGTTGCGAGAGACGTGCCAGTGAGATTTAGGTTAGGGACACCATTTACTTTGGTTAATGTCATTGTCATTGTTATTATTAGGTAAGCCAAATGAAAAGAAAGATTACCCCCATTTTACAGATGCGGAAACCAAAGCTCTTATCCCTGACTCCCCTGCTGGCATCTACATGAATAGAGGTTCTTTCCTGCCAACGTTTGGGGTTTCTCCATTTTATAGCCTGCCAAAGCCCTCTGTCAGATGGCTTTTAAAAGACACACTTAAGAACGCAGTTTGAACCTAGCAAAAGCATTTTTAAATGGAGTTAGGCAGTGGTTTCCTCCTAATTGCCAAAATACAGAAGGACTTTCTGGGAAGGGAGGGGGACATCCAAGAGGCAGGAAGGAAAACAGAAATGGGAAGAACATCTGGTTTGGCCCAGAGATCCAAACTGAAAATTGCTCAGGAGCTCAGGACAAATATAATTCATGCTGCTGATATTTTTCCTAAGTCCCCAAAGCTTCCCTCTCGCCCATTCGGCTTTCCTTTCTGGAAATTTTCAGGTTTTGTCTTTCTGTTCCAAAGCCTCCAACCTCGGTCTTCCTCCCTTAGGCTCCATCAGAGTTGGAGGAGTTGGCTATGCTCAGCGGCTAAGGCCAGTTTTGGCTGTAAGGACATGTGTGCAAATCCTTTTCAGTTTTCAAAAACTGTGTCTTCTTTCTCTCACATTTTATCAACTAGCATTGAAAGGAAGGATTTCAGAAAAAGCTAGCCAGGATATATTCTTGGGCACACTGCTCACTCCTTTGTAAGTATATCTTTTCCTTCAAGAATCTGAGTCAATTAAAAGAGCATTAATTGAGCACCTACTGTGTTCCAGGTATGGTGCTATGCTCTAAGGCTCGAGGTAGGAACTGGACCTGTGATTTTATTGGACCAGGGTCTAAAGATACATAGACAAAAAAAAAGTTATCTCTGACCTCAAAGAGCTTGCATTTTAGTTTTATTTGGAGAGGGAGAATATGTTAAATATGTTAATTAAATATGAAGCTATAAAAAGTAATTTCTGGGTGGAGAGTGACAGCAATTGGGAGCATTAGATTTTGTAGAAATTAGTATTTGAACTGAGTGATCTTTGAAGTAAGGTAGGGTTTATATTAGGTGGAAGTGAGGAAGAAAGCATTTCAGTGATGAGAGACAGCCTCCGCAAAGAAATGGAGATGGGAGATGGAATTCTGTATACTGAAAACAGGAAATAGTCTAGTTTTCTTGAATTCTAGAGTGTGAGAAAGGAAGCAATGTATAATATAGATGTCTGGGAAAGTAGGATAGAGCCATATTGGCTTTAAATGGCAATCTGGAACTTGTATTTGGCCCTAGAGGTCATAGGGAACTAATAAGGTTTATTGAACAGGAAAGGGGCATGGTCAGATTTGTGTTTTAGGCATTTCACTTTGACATTTCTGTGGAGCTGTGGATTAGAGAGCTGCAAAACCACTTAGGAGATTATTACAATTGTCTGAGACAGTGGTGACATGGTCTTGAGCTGGGGTGGTAGCCATGTGCATGTGTGGAAGGGGATGGGTGTGAGAGATTTCACTGAGGCAAAATCAGTAGGACTTGGCAAGTAGTTAGACACAGGGGAATGTGAGGGAGAGGGAAGAATCAGAATTGACTTTGAGCTGACTGAATGCAGAAATAGGTGAGTTCAGATGATTACTTTTTTTGGGGGGGGTAGATAATGACTTTTGTTTTGGATATGTTGAATTTGAGATGCTTATGAGACAATCTCACTGGTGATGTCCAATAGGCAGTTGGTGATTCACAACTTATGATTGTACCTGAAGACAGACTTGAATTTTATCTAAATCTATATACACCCATTGATATAGATAGACATGAATATCTTTATTTATCTTTGCCTAAATAGCTGCATATCTCTCTACATAAAATATGCATGTTGTTAGATGTTGAATTCATGGAAACCAATGAGTTAACTGAGAGACAATGTGGAGAAAGAAGAGAAGGTCCAGAGCAGATCCTTGGGGTACACCCATGCATGAGAATAGAGCAAGAGTGATCCAGTAAAGGAGCCCGAGAATGAGCAGCCAAATAAGGTCGAAGAGAGCCAGAAGTGTCAGGAAAATGTAGGGAAGGGGATGTAGGAGAAGAGGGTGACCAGCTGTATCAAATGCAGTCAAGAGGTCAAGACAGAAGAAGACCGAGAAAAGAATATTGGGTTAGGAAATTAAGGAGCGACTGATAACTCTGGAAAGAGGGCTTTCAGTGGCCGGATTAGGACAGAGTGAGGAGAAAGGGAATTCTGACCTGCTCTGGGAATGGTATTATCAGTAATTTCCCTTTTCTGAGTAGAGGATCTTTCAGAGTGATGTGCCATGGCTAGAGTGCTTGATTCAGGTCAGACAGAGCAGCACCTAATGCTGGCTACTGACAATAGCTGTTTGACTCTGATTATTGTCTAACTTTTATGGACCTCAGTTTCCTCACGTGTGAAATGGGGAAAATAGCAATCACAGTATTTACATTCAGAGGTGGCATGACACAATTAATAGGGAACTGACCTTGGATTCAAAAATCCCTAGAATCAAGTCTTGCCTCTAAACACAGATTGGTTATGTGAACTTGGGTAAGTCACTTACCTTCTCAGTGGTCCCATATAGCACACTAACATTATAAGCTGTAAAGATACACACACTTATACAATTATGTGTGTGAATACATTTATGTATATGTATATATGATAAATTGGAAAAATCACAGAGGGAAGGCACTAAAATGAAGGGAAAGACTTCTTGCAGAATGGGAGACTTAAGCTGAACCTTGAAGGAAGCCAAGGGAAAGAGATGAAGAGAGAAAATCGTAGGCATGGAGGACAGCAAGGGGAACTATCTGGAGCTGAGAGATGGACGATCATGTGTAAGGAATAGCAAAGGGTCACAAAGTACATGGGGGAGAATAAGGTATAGAAAAGACTAGAAAAATGGAAAGGCACCAGTTTCTGACAGATTTTGAAATTCAAACAACAGAAGATTTTATTGAATTATGGAGGTAATAGGAAGGCACTGGAATTAATAGAAAAAATACAATTTAGTATCTGAGTAGAAGATTGAAGTGGGGGGGATCCTGTGGCCTCAAGGCTATGTGTGGCCCTCTAGGTCCTCAGGTGTGGCCCTTTGACTGAATCCAAACAGAAGATTTAAATTTTGATTTCAGTCAAAGGGCCACACTTGAGGACCTAGAGGGTCACATGTGACCTTGAGGTCACAGGTTCCCCACCCCTGCTCTAGAGTATAATAAGATAATTCTGGCAGGGAAACTATACAGGAGGCTATTGTAATAGCCCAGGTGGGAGGTGAGGAGGACCTGAACCAGGGTAGTTACAGTGTCAGAAGAGAGGTGCAAATATACAATATATTACAAAGATCTTGTCAGGAATTGACCATTGATTGAATATAAGGTGTGAGAGAGAGTAAGGAGTCAAAAGATGGTGCCTATGTTGTGAGCCTACACAGTAATAGAGAGGAGGGTAGGAAAGGGGCAGGTCTGGTGGAAAGAGAATGAGTTGAGAATTAGACATGCTGAGTTTAAGACGTCTCTAGGACATCCAGTTGGAGATGTCTAAGAGGGGACTCAGTGGATAGAGTGCCTGGCCTGAAGTAAGGAAAACTCATCTTCCTTAGTTCAAATTTGGCTTCAGACACTTATTAACTATGTGACACTGGGCAAGTCACTTAGCTCTGTTTACCTCAGGTCCTCATCTATAAAATGGGCTGGCAAAGTTAAATGGCAACACACTCCAGTATCTTCGTCAAGAAAACCCCAAATGAGGTCACAAAGAGTTGAACATGACTGAAATGACTTAATAACAAAAACAACCTTGAGATGGAGAAGGAAATGGCAAACCACTTTGCCATGAAAACCCTAAATGGGGTCAGGGAAGATTGGACATGACTGAAGTTACTCGACCACAACAACAACAAGAAGCACCTAGGGAGGTGAGAGTAAAAGGTCAGGACAGAGGTTATGACTGGGTAAATAGATCTGAGAGTTTTTGTATAGCAATGATAATTGAAACCATGGTAGGTGAGGAGATCACCAAGCAATGAGTATGGAGGAGTCTAGAGGAGGATAGAGAACAGAACCTTATGGGACCCTCATTGTTAGGGGGCATGTTGGGGATGAAGATTCAGCAAAGCAGACAAAGAAGAAGAGGTAAGTGAGGGAGGAGAACCAGGAGAGAGCTGTATCACAAAGACCTAGAAAGAAAAAGGAGCTAGTGACGGTGTCAAAGACTACAGAGTCTGCATGAATGAAGACTGAGAAAATGGCATTAGTTTTGACAATTAAGACATCACTGGTAACTTATCTTGAGAAGTTTTGGTTGAATGGTATTGCAAGCCAGCCTCCAAAAAGTGTGAGAGGAAAGAAGTGGAGTGACAAGGGCAGTGCCAAGATGGCGGAGTAGAAACAGGACTTCCATGTAGCTCTGACTTCTACCTCCTCCAATACATGTAAAAAATGACTCTAAAAAACTTTAGAGCTACAGAACCCACAAAGTGACAGAGAGAAACAAATCTCTTGCTGAAGGCAGCCTGGCAGGCCAGCAGAAAGGGGCCATTGTAGCGCTCTGGAAGCTTAGGGGAGTTCAGGCTGAGCCATGGTCTTAGCACCATGGCAGCCCCAACCAGCAGCAGCTGGAGCAGACTTCATGAGAGTAAATCACCAGCAGCTAGAGCAGTTTCCAGGTTTCTCAATCTATAAATGCCAAAGACAAAGTAAAAGGTCAGTGTGGAACTTGGTTGGTCCAGGGTAGGATAGAAGACTGCGATCTGGCTGCTAACCCCAGAGTGAGAAGCAGCAGACACATGGTGGCTGCAGCCGCTAATGTGTGGCTGCTTCCAGAGCTCATGGCCTGCAGAATGTAGGAGGACCAAGTGACCATTCAGAGGATAATCCCTCTTGCTTTGACCTGCTTGGATCTGAATCGCAGTCTTGGGTGGTCGTCCTGGGGTGTGGGGGCTATAGAAAGGGTGCCCATCGAATAGCTCTGGCAGCTGGAAAAACCCAAGCGATTTGGGACAAAGCTCCCTCCACTCTGGAAGCAGAGCTCTACTGTGGCAAAGAGCTCAAAAGTCAAGTAATTGGTTGCCAATATGAGCAAGCAGAGGAAGCACAAACAGACCATAGAATCCTTTTTTGGGGACAAAAAGGATCAAAGCATGGAGTGGGTGGAAGACATTGAAGTCAGAACCCCTGCATTAAAAGCCCCCAAGAAAAATATAAACTGGTTACAGGCCATAGAGGAGTGCAAGAAGGATTTTGAAAAGCAAGTGAGAGAATTGGAGGAAAAATTGGGAAGAGAAATGAGAATAATGCAAGAAAATCATGAAAAGTGAGTCAATAGCCTGCTAAAGGAGACCCAAAGATACGCTGAAGAAAATAACACCTCAAAAAATAGACTAATTCAAATGGCAAAAGAGGCCCAAAAAGCCAATGAGGAGAAAAATGCTTCAAAAAGCCAAATTTGCCAGCTGGAAAAGGAATTTCAAAAATTCAATGAAGAGAATAATTCCTTCAAAATTTGACTGGAGCAATCGGGAGCTAATGACTTTATGAGAAATCAAGATACTATAAAATAGATCCAAACAAATGAAAAAATAGAAGACAATGTGAAATATCTCATTGGTAAGACCACTGACCTGGAAAATAGATCCAGGAGAAATATTTTTAAAATTACTGGACTACTGAAAGCCATGATCTTTGAAAAAGAGCCTAGACACCATCTTTCAAGAAATTATCAAACAAAATTGCCCTGATATTTTAGAACCAGAGGGAAAAATAGAAATTGAAGGAATTCACCAATCACCTCTTGAAAAAGTTCCCAAAAAGAAAAACCCTAGGAATATTATAGCAAATTCTAGAGTCCCAGGTCAAGGAGTAAATACTGCAAGCAGTCAGGAAGAAACAATTTGAGTATTGTGGAAACACAATCAAGATAACACAAGATCTAGCAGATTCTACATTAAGGGATCACAGGGCTTGGAATATGATATTCCAGAGGTCAAAGGATGTAGGATTAAAACCAAGAATCACCTACCCAGGGAAAATATGGTCATTCAATGAAATATAAAATTTTCAAGCATTCTTGATGAAAAACCATAGCTGAACAGAAAATTTGACTTTCAAATACAAGAGGCAAGAGAAGAATGAGAAGGTAAACAGGAGAAAGAAATCATAAGGAACTTGTTAAAGTTGAACAATTTACATTCCTACATGGAAAAATTATAATTGTAACTCATGAGACTTTTCTCAGTATGAAGATAGTAGAAGGGAATATATATGTATATATATATATACATACACATATATGTATGTATAGGAGGGTATATGTATATACAAATATGTATGTGATTGTGGGCATTTGTATCTTCTTGTATATATAGACAGAGGGCACAGGGATGAGTTGAATATGAAGGAATGCTATCTAACAAATAAAATTAAGAAGTGAGAGAGGAATTTATAGGGAGAAAGAAGAAAGGGAGCAACAGATTAGGGTAAATTATCTAATATAAAAGAGGCAAGAGAAAATTGTTACAATAGAGGGGAAAAGCAGGAAGGTGAAAGGGAATGGGACAACCTGATTCTCATTGAATTTGGCCTAAAGAGGGAATAAGATACACACTCAATAGGGCATCTTACCCTACAGGTAAAAGGGGGTGTAGGGGATAAGAGTGGGGGATGGTAGAAGGGAGCGCAGATTGGGGGAGAGGGTTGTTAGAAGCAAACATTTTTGTAAAGGGATAGGGTCATAGGAGAAAATATATTAAATGGGGGGCACGATAGGATTGAGGGAAATATCATTAGTCTTTCATAATATAATAATTATGGAAATGTTTTGCTTAACTACACATGTACAATCTATATTGAATTGCTTATCTTCCCAGTGGGGGTGGGTGAGGAGGGAAGAAGGGAAAAAAATCTGGAACTCAAAGTTTTAAAAACAAATGTTAAAAAAAATTTTTTTACATGCAACTGGGAAATAAGATATACAGGTACTAGGGTATAAAAACACATCTTGCCATCCTAGAAAGATGGGGGGAGTGGGGGAGGATATAAGAGAGGACAGATTGGGGGAAGCAGTATTCGGTAGGCTTGATATTTTTGGGTGGAGTGGGTAGGGGGAAGACAAGGAGAGAAAAATTGTAACTCAAAATTTTGTGGAAATGAATGGCAAAAACTAAAAATAAATAATTAACAAGTGGAGCGAGCTGTTGTAAGAGGTCTTTTCAAGGAGCATAGCCCCCAAATGTAGGAGCAATATAGAATGATAGCTAGTGGAGATGGGGAGAAATAAGTGAAAATTAAAAAACAATACATTTAATATTTGTTTATTTTTAACATTCTTTTTTTTTGAATTCCAAATTCTCTCCCTTCCTCCATTTCCTTCCTCAGCCATTGAGAAGGCAAGCAAAATGATATCAATTATACATGTGAAATAATGCAAAACATATTTCCATATTCACCATATCACAAAAAAAGCAAAAAACAGGGGGGAGAAAATTATAGTCATTCCTCAACATTCCTGACATTCCCAGAGATTTGGGTGCAGGACCCCTGTGAATGTGAAAAACCACATATAACTCCAGGACCCATCCCCAAACTTGATCTTTAATAATTCTGATCATGTTGATTTAACACATAAAACAAGCAAAACAACACAGTGTTTTTACCCATAAGAAGTTGCAGTTTCTATGGAGAAAGATTAGTATCTCTTACATTATGAAGTCTTTGCAGCAACTCATGTAGTTGTAGCAATTGCTTCATAGATTTCCTTCTCAAAAAAAAAAAATGCACAAAATACAATGATCGCTAAGGGAGGAAATCATCTGCCTAAGTCTCGATGATAGAACAAAGAGGAACCATTCCCAAGAGAGTGCATAGCCCACAGTTCTTCATCAAGTTGAAACTTTTAACAAAATGTAGCAGTTTATAATAAATTTATGTATGTATACTTATGGTAGCAAGTTAAACATAGATGAATAATATATAGTATTTATGCATTTATGACTATTTTTAAAAGTTTACATATGGGAGTCATCTGTGATTTTTCTGCAGTACTTGAAAATCTCCAAAAATTTCCATTTAATTATGAATGGACAGTCCACAAGTAACCAAAAACCACGAATGTGAAATCTGCAAATGTTGAGGGAGGCTTGGACTTCAATCTGCCCTCAGAGTTCATCAGTTCTCTCTCCAGAGGTAGGTAGCACTTTTTCATCATACATACTTTGGAATTGTCTTCTATCATTGTATTGATCAGAATAGCAAAATCTTTCACAGTTAGCCCTCATTACATTGTTGTTACTGTTCACAATGATCTCCTGATTCTTCTTGCCTTACTTTTTATCAGTTCATATAGGTATTCCCATGTTTTTTTTCTTTTTGTTCTGAAATCACCCCACCATCATTCCTTTCTTTTTCTTTTGTTTGAACAAGTTAATCATGATATATTTACCCACAGAATGGGTAGAAAAAGGATGAATGATAGCACAAATAGGTGCATATGGAATTGAGTAAATTAATAGACCTGAAGTTTGGTGATTAATGGATTGATGTCAATTTTGATAAAGATATTTATGAATGCATGAGTTGATTTATTGATTGATTAAAAACCACTATTGATGCACTTGTCATGAACCAGGTATTGTGTTAGATTTGCAAAAAAACAAAAGTGAAACAGTCCCTGCCCTTTTAAGCAATCCTGTTATACACTGGGGAAACAAATACAAAAATATAATACAGTTCCTGTCTTCAAGGAACACATTCCAATATAAGGAGACACTCCACATGCAGGCAATAGTGGTGAGGGAAAGAAATTTTGATCTAGGAAGTAACAGAGTTGATGAGTTGATCCGCAAGTCAGTCAACTGATATTTGAAATTGTCCATTTTATATTTTACCAATTACATGTAAGAAAAATTTTTAATATTCATTTAAAAAAATGAGTTAGAAATTTTCTCCTTCCCATTGAGAATGCAAGCAATTTGATATAGGTGATACACGTGGAGTCATGGAAAACAGATTTCTTTATTATTCATGTTGTGAAAGAAAACACATACCAGGAAAAAAAAGACAAGGAAAAAAATAAAAAAAAAGTTTTCTTTCATCTGTATTCAGACCCCATCAATTCTTTCTTTGGAGATGGATAGCATTTGTCATCATGAGTCCTTTGGAAATGTCTTGGATCATTCTGAGAATGATCACACCTAGAATAGTGAAGTCTATCATAGTAGATGATTGCACAATATAGCTTTTACTACTTAATACTCTTCTGGTTCTGCTCACTTTACTTTGCATCAGTTAATGTAAGTCTTTTCAGGTTTTTATTTCCCCCGAGAGCATCTTGTTCATCATTTCTTATAATACAATGATATTCTGTTCCAATCATATGCAACAACTTGTTCAACCATTCCCGAATTGATGGGAATCCTCCAATTCTTTGACACCACAAAAGAGCTGCTATAGATATTTTTGTGTAGACATAATAATGGTATTACTGAGTCAAAAGGGTATGCATAGTTTTACATAGCCCTTTGGACAGAGTTCTGAATGGTTGGATCAGTTGGATCAGTTCACAACTCCACCAACAATTTATTAGTGTCTCAATTTTCCTGTATCCCCTCCAGCATTTGTCATTTTCCCTTTCTGTCTTATTAGCCAACCTGATAAGCATGAGGCAGCACCTCAGAGTTGTTTTAATTTGCTTTTGTTCTAACCAGTAGAGATTTAGAGTTTTTATATGACTATATATAGCTTTGATTTCTTCATCTGAAAACCGAATCCTTTGGCCAATTATCAATTGGGGATTGACTTATATTATTATAATTGCGACTCAATTCTCTATATTTGAGAAATGAAGCCTTTTATCAGAGAAACTTGCTGCAAAAATTTTTCCACAGTTATGATTACTATGTATTTCCCTCCATCCAGTTTTTCCCTGTTTATCTTTCTGTCTCCTTTCACTTTGTCCCTCCTTAAAAGTATTTTGCTTCTGACCACCATCTCTTCCAGTGTGTCCTCCCTTCTCTTTTCTAGCAAAATATAGTTTCTCTGATTATTTCTTTCAATTAGAGATATATTTTTTTTTTACTTTGTCTGGGAACATGATTACTACCCCTGTCTTTTTATTTTTACTTCCCCTTAAGCAGAAGAATTCTGCTTCAGTCCTTTCTTTTAATTGTGTGTGTGTGTGTGTGTGTGCACCCATGTGTTGTAAACAATAAATTGTTGGATTCTGGTTTCTTACCCATTCTGCTATTCACTTTGGTTTATGGGTGAGCTCATCCCATTCAAATTCACAGTCTGGATGAATAACTGAATAACTATGTATTTCCCTTGATTCCTTCTTCTTCTTCTTCTTCTTCTTCTTCTTCTTCTTCTTCTTCT
>NW_027186458.1:2639048-2641554 GCF_028583685.1 Petaurus breviceps papuanus | reverse complement strand
CTCTCTCTCTCTCTCTCCCTCCCTCCCTCCCTCCCTCCCTTCCTCCTCAAAAGTCTGTTTTACCTCTGTTCACTGGTTCCCTTAATCTGTATTCCCTTTTATTATCCCCCATATCTCTTATCCCTTTCCCCTACTTTTTATTTATGGAGCCAAATAGATTTGTACACCCAACTGAGAGTATCTATATATTCTTCCCTCTTTGAACCAATTTTGATGAGAGGTTCAAGCATTGCTGCCACCCCACCCCTCATTTTCCCCTCCACTGTAAAAGCTCTTCTTTGCATGTATGGGGGTCAGAAAAATTACAGACCAAATTTTGAAGAGCTTTAAAAGCCAAACTTTATCGTCACTCATCCCTTCATCATCTGACAACTCAATACATCTAAAGATGATCTTACTGGGGACAGAGGAGTATGGTAGGTTAAAGTTTATATTGAATCAAATAGGGGAAATGAAAGGCAGAAGTGCTATCAGACTATCTAAGCGGACTCCTACTTTTTATAAGTTAGGGAACCACAACCCATAATTTGCTCAAGGTCACACAAACAGCTAATGGAATTTGAACTGAATGTCTGACTCCAATTCCAATGTTCTCCCATATAGACCAATGGGCTACACTATTCACACAGGTAACTTTTTTGGCGGGGATAATGAAAGAGAATATCTTCAAAAATAGATAGGGTCAGCTAGGTGGCACAGTGAATAGAACACTGGCCCTCGGAGTTCAGAGAATCTGAGTTCAAGTCCAGCCTCAGACACTTGACACACTTACTAGCTGTGTGACCTTGGACAAGTCAATTATCCCCAATTTCCTTGCCTTCCTCCCTCAAAATAAAAATAGATGAGCAAGACAGGCAGCATCATGCAATGGTTAGAAAGCTCATGATAGAGAGCACGAGGCAGTGGTTAGAGAACTGACCTTAGCGTTTGGAAGAGCTGAAATTGGATCCTGCCTCTGAGAAATGCTAGTTATGCACAGATGGACCAATTACTTAAACTCTGGTGCCTCAGACACTTCCATAAGACTCTAAGTCATATCTGTACATTGCATATCTGCATGCATGAAATGAAATTCTGTCCCAATAATTCTGTACATCAATGGCATCACAGAACAGTGTCAAAAAGAGAACATTGTGAGTGATAGCAAATAAGTATAGGAGGTCAGAGGAGGGCAGCTGGGACAAGTCAATTCTACAGTTTTGTGCTGCAGCCTGATTCCTAGACATGAGCAAGCAAGGGGGTCTGTACAGTATGAGTAAGACACTGGAGAGGGTTGTCTACATCTCTAAACTGGGAGCTCTGCCGTGTTCTCGAAATCCTCTGGACAGTCTCATACTATAAGATTGGGATTGCTCTGTTCTCTCTTCTGTGCTTCTGGAACTCTTGTCTTTGAAAAACAACTTACAAAACTCTTCTCGGCCTTTGGGGTGGCCCTCCAAATGAATCTTTTCTTCTTGGCCTCTGCCCCATCTCGTGGATAGATTACGGTGTGGCACAACAGAGAGCCTCGAATCTATCCATGCTTGGTTCCAGAAGTGGATTCCTTCAGCCTGACCACCACTTGGACTCAGCACCAATTGCGTGAGACAGTTTACAAAACCACATAATAGGAGGGATTAGAAAGGAACAGAACAATTCTTTGCTTATTTATAGAATCATTGTGGTGGGATGAAAAGCAGTAAGACAGCCTCGCCCGGGTGTGGACTTGCAATAATCCACTCCAAACTCTGATTGTTCCCTCTACTTTTCTTTGTAAAAGCTTCTGTGGCTCCTGTGGGTTATTACTGTATGATGCTTGGACAAGCATCAATTAGCATTCATCAGAATGGCTTCATTTGTGTCCCCCTGTGAAGTGAGGAAGCCCCAAAGACATGCTCCCCTCAGAAACAGATCCAGATGAGCTTAAAGTCAGCTAGGCAATCTTCATTCCCCTTGACACAGTTGTGGGGATGGAGATTTATTGGGACAATTGATTCTTTTCAAAGGCTAGAGTGGTTAAAAAAGCAGAGAGCTCCAAAGAAGATCACATCCCATCAGCTTTCTGGGATGGAACTTGGAAGTAAATTAGATTTCAACTGCTTTAGTACCATTTTTGTTTCCATGATTATAGATATTGCATACATTGTTCTCCTAGTTCTTCCAAATTCTGCAAAAATTCATGTAAGTCCTCCCATGTTTCTCTCAACTTTTTATATATGTCATTTCATATAGCACAATAATATTCAATTACATTTATGTTCTACAATTTGTTAGCCATTCCTCAATAAATGAATATCTACTTTGCTTCCACATCGTTTCCCCTTCCTCCCTCCCTTCCTCCCTCCCTCCCTTCCTTCCTTCCTTCCTTCCTTCCTTCCTTCCTTCCTTCCTTCCTTCCTTCCTTCCTTCCTTCCTTCCTTCCTTCCTTCCTTCCTTCCTTCCTTCCTCCCTCCCTCCCTTCCTTCCTTCCTCCCTCCCTCCCTTCCTTCCTTCCTCCCTCCCTCCCTCCCTCCCTCCCTCCCTTCCT
>NW_027186458.1:2569068-2634048 GCF_028583685.1 Petaurus breviceps papuanus | reverse complement strand
TCCTTCCTTCCTTCCTTCCTTCCATCCTTCCTTCCTTCCTTCCTTCCTTCCTTCCTTCCTTCCTTCCTTCCTTCCTTCCTTCCTTCCTTCCTTCCTTCCTTCTTTTCTTTCTTTTTTTTCCTTTACCACTTTCCCACCAAATTCACTTCTGGGTGTGAAATAGCTAATGTATGAGTCACAACATCTTTTCCTGGGCAAGGTGTCTCAGTTGCAATGTTGGTCTGTGGCAAGTAGCTCTTAGATTTGGCTCCTTATCAAATTCTGCTCCTTTTGTTCCTGCCTCATATTGTTGAGAGAATTACTGATGATTCTTCTGAATTTTGGAAGCAAGCAGGGTCATCATTTGTCTCTGATACTCACTCACCTGAGATCTGGAATGACTAAATAATAATAAATAAATAACCAAGGTAGAAGGACAAAGGCACCATGTCTCCATGGCCGCTTGGAAACCAGGTGGGGAGATAGACAGCAGGCAGTAGGCAATTGACCATATGCCATTTTCACTTGACACTTCTCCTACCTATTGACTTACAACAATTCTTCCCTCATTCACCCCTAGGGAAAAGAAAGAACATTTATTTATCCAAGTCATTTATACATACATTCAATTCCAGATCAGCAGCTAATTAAAGTCTTTTTTTTTTTTTATCACCACATAGGCTGGTCAGCCAGATGGCACAATAGATAGAACCCTTTCCCTAGAATCAGGAAGACCTGAGCTCAAATTCAGTCTTAGAAGCTTGCAAGCTGTGTGACTTTGGGGAAGTTACTTCACCTTTGTCTGCCTAAGTTTCCTCAACTGTAAAATAGGAATAGCACCTACCTTATTGGATTTTTGTGTGAGGATCAAATGAGTTATCTGTCAAGTTAATTAGGACAGTGCCTGGAACATACCGGTAGTAGATGCTATAGAAGCATTAACTATGATGATGACAATGATGATGATGGTGAAGAAAGTCAACAAAAAAACAGTCAGAAAACACCTTAGCCTGTTATAAAATAAGCAGGGAAAGTATCCCTCTGTCACACCTTTTGGGATAGAGGAAGAAAAGAATATTGTGCATAAAGACTAAACATTGGTTAGCCCGGCCCCTCTTTACGTGTTTAATATAAGACCTGACAAATATTTGCCCTATTCAATGCCCTGAAAATACCTTGAGACACCTTGAAATAATGAATAGAAGTTGGTTTTGGAGTCAAGAGAATAGGGCTTACTAGGGACGTGTGATATTTTATTGGAGGTGTTATCCTGGACAAATTACTCAATCTCCCAATGTCTAATATAACTCTCTATTACTATAAATTGTAGATGAGTGGCCAGTGTGCATCTCTGGAGAGTTGCCCACACAGATAAAGTCACTGGTCTGAACAAACCCCAAACAATCAGCCAACAAACATGTGCTAGGCAGGCACTGTGCTAAGCTCCAGGGATACAAATCATTCCCTGACAACAAAGAGCTCACATTCTAGCAGGCGAGACAAACCAACAATCAACTAGGTATATACAAGCTAAATAGAAAGCATAGAGAAAATTATCCAAAAGGGAAGACTCTGGAGTGCAAGGGATCGGGAAGGCCTGCTGACATTGGGATCCAGACCGAGTCTTGATGGAAAGGCAGAAGTAAAGAGGGAGAATGATCCAGTTCCAGTGGAAAGCCAGTAGAAAAATCTCCAAATGGGACATGGACTGTTACCTGTGAGAAACAGCCAAGGGGTCAGTACATTGGCTTCATGGAGCATGTAGAAGGGAGTAAAACATAAACCAGTTGGAGTGGTAGGAAGGAGGAAGGGAAGGTTGTGAAGAATTCTACATGCCAAACAGCAGATTTTATGTTTGATCCTGTAGCTAATAGGAAGCTGCTGGAGTTGAATAGGTAAGGCTTATTAAGGTGATATAGATGACATGGGGTCACATAAGGTGACATGATCAAATGTAAGTTTTAGAAACACTTTGGAAGCTGAGAGTGGAAGACAGATAGGATTGGAAAGAGACATGAGACAGCAAGACTAGATAGAAGGTAATAATAGTTCAGGAGATGCAGTGTATATAGTGCTGGGCCTGGCCAGAGTCAGGAAGACTTCTTTCTCTCTTCCTGAGTTCAAATCTGGCCTCAGACACTTATTGGCTGGGTGATTCTAGGCAAGTCACTTAGCCCTCTTTGCCTCAGTTTCCTCATCTGTAAAATGAGATGGAGAGGGAAATGGCAGAAGTATTCCAGTGTTTTTGCCAAGAAAACCCCAAATGGGGTCATGAAGAGTCAGGTATGGCTGAAAATAACTGAACAATAATAGTTCAGGTGATAGATGATGAGGACCTGAACTAGAGTTCTGGCGTAATGAGTAGAGATGAAGGGACATACATAACATTTATTGTAAAGGTGGGAGTGACAAAGTTTGCCAACATATTGGCTATACATGTGCAATCATGAATTACTTTTTTATATTAATCATTTTCTGCAAGAAAACTCAAACAGGGAGTGGGAAGGAGAAGGAAGGAGGGATAAAATTTGTAACTAACATTCAAAAGAAAACCTGAAAGGTAAAAATTGTTTTTACATGTAATTGCGGAAAATGAGGCAAATAGGGTTAAGTGACTTGTCCAGGATCACACAACTAGTAAGTGACTGAAGACAGAGTGAGACTTTCTGACTCCATATTTCTCACTATTCACTGGACCATCTAGCTGCCCCAATATACCTAAACTAGGAAGAGCAAAAATACAAAAAGAAAATTATAGACCAACTTCTCTAATGAATTTTTCTGCAAAAAAAGTTAAACTTAATTTAATTATTAATTTGTTAGTATTAATTAATTTAAATCAAAATAAACTAATTAATCTTTTGTCTTTTTTGGAAGGGGGAAGGCAGAGCAATTGGGATTAAGTGATTTGCCCAAGTCACACAGCTAGAAAGTGTTAAGTGTCTGAGGCCAGATTTGAACTCATGTCCTCCTGACTCCAGGACCAGTGCTCTATTCACTGTGCCACCTAGCTGCCCCCTATTAATTTTAAATAAATAAAATTGAAATAATAAAAGTATGCAATAATATTAACAATTAGTTAATTAGATTAATAAAATAAATAAAAGTAAAGTTTAAATTTAAATAAAATAGTAAGGAGATTGCAGTAATATATCACAAAGATCATATACTATGACTAGGTGGCATTTATGCCAGCAATAATTCATGACTGGTTCAATACTAAAAAAGCTGTCAGCATAATTATTTTATCGATAATAAAACAACAAAAATTATATGATTATTTCAATAAGTGCAGAAAAATGATTTCACAAAATATAATATTCATTCCTATTAAAAACAATAGAAAGCATAGAAATAAATGGTTTTCTTAAAATGATAATAACATGCATTATCTGTAATAGAAATTAGCTAGAAATCTTCCCAATAAGATCGAGGGTAAAGCAAGAATGCCTATTGTTGCCACTATTATAAAATTTTATACTAGTAATACTAGCTTTAACAATAAAGCAAGAGAAAGAAAATGAAGAAATAAATATTGGATTGAGGAAACAAAACAATGACTTTTTACAGTTGTTCTACTTAGAGAACCCTAGAGTATCAACTAGAAAAACAACCAAAACAGTAACTTTAGCAAAGGTGCAGAATATAAAATAAACCCACAGAAATCATTAGTATTTCTATATATTACTAGCATAATCAAACAGGAAGAGATAGAAAGAGAAATTCCATTTAAAATATATGTAGACAATATAACATAATTGGGAGTCTACCTGCCAACATACACACAGGAACTACATACAATTACAAAGCACTTTTTACATAAATTCATATCTAAGTAATTGGAGAAATATTAAATGCTCTGAGTAGGACAAACCAATAAAATAAAATGACATTGCTGTCTGAATTAATTTGCTTACTCTGTGCATATTAACCAAACTACAAAAGAATTATTTATTGATTTAGAAAAAATAAAAAATAAAATATCTGGAAGAAAAAATAATCAAGAAAATCAAGGGAATCAATGAAAAAAAAGTGAAGGAAAGGTACATAGAAATATCAAATCTCAAATCATACTACAAAAGTTGCACTCATCACAACCATTTGGTACTGGTTAAGGAATAGTATGGTTGATCAATAGAACAGATTAGGTACACAGTATACAGAAGCAAATGAACACAGTAACCTAATTTTTAGTAAATCCAAATATTTCAGCTACTGCAGCAAGAACTCACTAACAAAAACTATTGAAAAGTAGTCTTGAAGGAAATTGGCATAGATCAACATCTTACACTATATATCAAGAAAAACTCAAAATGGGTACATGCTTTAGACACAAAGGGTGATATCATAAGCAAATTAGGAGAGTATGGAAAAAATTACCTGTCAGATCTATGTATAGGGGAAGAGTTCGTGACCAACCAAGAGATAGAGAAGTTCATGGGAGATAAAATGGATAATTTTGGTATATAAAATTGTGAAGGTTTTGTACAAACAAAACCAATGCAGCTAAAGTTAGAAGAAAAGCAGGAAATGAAAAAAAATCAGTAAGTTTCACTGATAAAGTTCTAATATCTCAAATTTATAGGAAACTGAGGAAATTTTATAAAAATAAGAGCCACCCCTCAATTGACAAATGGTCAAAAGATATGAATAGATAGTTTTCAGAGGGTGAAATGAAAACTTTTAATAGTTAAAAGAAAAATTACCTTAAATCATTGATAATTAGAAAAAACACAAATTAAAACAACTCTGAGGTACCACCTCATACTCATCATATTGACTTGAAGTGATAGGCTGAGGAATTTTTGTTTCATTCTAAAGACTGTAGGAAGGTACCAAAAATTCTGAAGCAGGGCAAAAACAGGATCAGAATTGAAATTCAGGAAGATAAATTTGGAGAGGGAAGAGATGCAAGTGAGGAGACAAATTAGGAGGCAAGTCCTAGGGAGAGGTGGTGGATACTTAACCAGCATGGTGTTCATGCCAGAAGGGGACTGATACATGAGATATTACGGAATTAAAATTGACAAGACTTGGCAACTGACTGGATATGGTAAGAAATGTAGAGGAAAAGACCAAGGATGACCGAGGTTACAAAAACTGGTATTTGAAAAGATAGTCGTGGCTTCAGTAGAAATACAGAATCCAGCAGATAGCTGGATCCCTAGGCTTGGAGTCAAGAAAACTTGAGCTCAAAATCCTGCCTCAGACACTTAGTAGCTGTATGACCCTAAGAAAGTAACTTTACTTTCAGACTTGTTTTCCTCATCTGTACAATGGGGATATTAATAGGATGGATATCACATAGTTGTGAGGATCACATGAGGTGAGTCCTTTGCCAACCTTAAAGCACTATGAAGATGCTAGTGCTTCTTCTTCATCATCATCATCATCATCATCATCATCATCATCGTCATCATTACCAGCAGCAGCTGCAGCATTACATCACCACCTCTGAGTCTTAATTTCCTCATCTGTAAAATGAAGAGTGGAACTCAACGACTTTTAAGGTCTTTTCTATATATAAGTTTAGAGGAGAATTTGTTATATTGAATTTATATAAGTTTAGAGGAGAATTTGTTATACTGAGTTCTGTTCTAAATAAATTGAAATACAGTTGAAACTTCTGCCAGTGTCTTCTTTTTTAAAAACTACCTTCTATCTATTCTATGACTTGTATGTATCTAGGAATGTTGCACAGGAAGACATGTTATCTACTCCATCTGAATGTAAGTCCCTAGAGGTCAGGGGCTCTGATTTTTCTGTATATTCGAAGCACTTGGCACAAAGTATTTTCTTAATGAATGCTTGATGGTTAGTGCATTGATTGACTTCTATAAGCTTTGGAGTTTCCAACTCCCACGGGAGAGGCTTCCTATAAGAGCCCTGACCCCACATAAGTAGAGTCATAGCTCAATTTTGTCTTTATTTCCCTCCAGATTCCCTTGTAGGAGAAGCAACATAGCACAGTCTGATGAATATTGGACTTAGAGTCAAAAGTCCTAGGTTTGATTCCTGGCTCTGAAACATCCTAGACATGTGATCATGGAGAAGTCTTTTCTCAGTTTCTTCATCTGGAGACTGGAGATAATTCTTTTTTATGTTAATTTGTGGATTTCTTTTTTTAATTTTCAAATAACATTTTTCTAATTACACATAAAGACAATTTTTAACATTCATTTAAAAAAAATTGAGTTCAAATATTCTCCCTTTCTCCCTCACCTTTCCCCTTCCCTAAGACAGTAAGCAACTTGATATAGGTTATATATGTCCAATTATGTAAAACATATTTCTATATTAGTCCTTATATGAAAGAAGAAACAGACCAAAAGGAAACACACACACACACAGAGTGAGGAACATTATGCTTCAATCTGCATTCAGACTCCTTTGTTCTTTCTCTGGAGGTAGCAGCATTTTCCAACATGAGTCCTTTGGAATTATCCTGGATTATTGCAATGCTGAGATGCCTTCATAGTTGATTGTCACACAATGTTGCTTTAGTGTTCAAGATCAGAGATAATTCTCACACCACCACACTCACAGAGCTCTTAGGAAGAAAGAACTTTGAAAAGCTTCAAGTACCAGTGCAATATCAGCTGTTATTCTTTGACTGTGAGTTTCCCAGGGGCTATTTAAGAGTATGGAGTACAATGGAGAGAATACTGGAGTCAGAAGACCTAGGCTTGGATCTTACCTTTATCACTTGTTAACTGTGTTTCCCAAGGGAAGTCACTTCCCTTTCAGGTTCTCAGTTTCTTCCCCTGTAAAACGATATGGTTGAACTTCATGGCCTCCAAATCCCCTTCCAGCTGCAAATCTGTGATCTTCTGGGCATTTTTGTGGGGATTGAAGGTAAATGAATGAGGAGAGGAGCCTTAATAGAATTAAAGTCATTTGTGAGAATTGTGAGAATTAAAGTCATTTGTTCACTCAGTAAAGGTTCTTACAGACACGAACTGAAAGTGAGTTTCAAATGGGTGTGAGGTTGATTTGGTATCATTGACAACTTTTCTTCCAAAGTTCTTTCTATGTGTTACCTTTCTAACGTATAATGGAATGAGGGTGGGAGTTGGGAATAAGAAGATCTGGGTTCAAATTCTCCCTCTGCCCCATACTCACTTTGAGCTTTTGGGCAAGTTCCTTCACTGTTTTTGGGTGTGAGTGAAGGGCATTGGACAAGAGATGCTGTAAAGTAAGTCAAAGTCCTATGATCTGACGGTAGGTATGCTTTTATAAGGTTGAAAGTCAGTTGTTCATTGCTGGACCATAGAGCCATTGATTTAAATCTGGAAGGGATCTCAGAGGTTATTTAAACCAATTCCATAATTTGAAAGATAAGGAAACTGAGGCTCACAAAAGTTAAATGATCTGCCCAGAGTGCTACAACTACTAAGTATCAAAGGTGGGATTGGAAATCAGGTCTTACTGACTTTGACACACCACACATTAAGCCATACAGTCTATACATGGTAGACATATTTTCATACATTTTTGTTCAGTTTTTTTTCAGTCATCTGACTCGTCGTGATCCCATTTGGGGTTTTCTTGGCAAAGACATTGGAATGATTTGCCGTTTCCTTCTCCATGTTATCTTAAGATGAGGAAACTGAGACAAATAAGGTGAAGTGACTTGCCCAAGGTCACATAGCTAGTGCTGAGGCCAGATTTGAACTCATGAAGATGAGTCACATTTTTATAAGGCTGCATGCCAATTGTCTTTCCTATTGGGAAAAAGGACCATTGATTTAAGGCTGGTAAGGCCCTTCAAGGTCATTTAGTCCAACTCCTTCATTTTGCAACTAAGGAAACTGAGGCTCAGAGAGTACAGATCTGAACTTCCAATCTTGATCCTTTGTCCTTAAATTCAGTAGTTTTCCTACAGTACCATGATGCCTCCCCACTGGGGGAAGGTAGCCATGAATGGGAACAATTTGATGCTTAATTGATTTTGTTCTGAACAGAATAAAAAAAAAGTTATTTGATTCCCATGTACTTTTTCCCACCAGCTGACTTTTTTTGGTTGCCTATCCCATGACTGTATCACTTTTAGACACCAAATGAAAAGCATGTGTAACAGAGATCAGAAATGCATTCTCATTCCCTGTTACCATGGGAAATGCCCCATGTGAAATATGGGTTTTCGTGAAGTCTGCACACATTACTTTAATTATGACATTCAGTTTGGAAACATGAATGTTTATACAATTAGAACCTTGGACGTGTTGCTCAAATTCTTCTGAGTTGGATGGCTACATGCACATTTTCCCCCCAATTTGGTCTATAAATGTAGACTGAAAGATGGAACACCAGGGTAGGCTTCAACTCTTTGGAGCTGGAAAATCACGCTATAGAATTGGCCACAGAAGATAGGATTTTTGTTTTGCAGTGTGAGTTCCAAGTTTCCCTTCTTGCACTTTTCTGGGCCAGGTTGCACCTGAAAGGTTAGGGTTGCTCTTGTAGGGCATGTCACTTTGATTCTGCATCGCCCTGTATGCTGAAAATGAAGCTGATCTTTTAAAAAAGGGTGTAAAAATATTGGAACATTGGGACAGCACACTCAAGGTTGTAAATCAGTTCTCATTATAATCCCCCCTTAATTAGTTTTCTCCTTTATTTTCCCTCTGGGCTCAAACTTTTCAGTGCAAAGACAGATCTTCCTAAACTTTTCCAAAAATCATTTTGTTTTTGACTTGTGAAAGAGAATAAAACCTACCTTATTCACTTAAAAAAACATAAAACCTCCACTTAAAGTGACTAAAAATGAGCACATGAATGGTTCATAGAATTAAAAAATTGTCTATTGTAATTAGTCTTGTTGAAAAGTGATAGGTTTTCTAAGGACTTTTAAGAAATAAAATTTTCAAGAATTATAGAAGTCTAAAGTAATTAAAACATGTTATGAGTAAAGGGGACCCCAGAGGCTTTTGAGTCCAACCCTTTCATTTTGTTGATGAGGAAACTAAGGTCAAGGAAAGAGAAGTGACTTGTCCCGGCTCAGATTGCAGAATAATGCCTAGAAACCAGGTCATTGGGATCTTCTCATTCCCACTCCTCTGCATTTCCTACTAATTCTAAGTTGTTCAAGTATTTTTATGTATGTCGTGTATATGTTTGTATGCATACATACATATATAATATATAATTATTATATGTGCATTTCACACATGAGAAATATGTATGTATATATAATGTGTGTATATGTGTGTGTATATGATGTGTGTGATGTCAATCCAATCATTTTGGAAAGCAATTTGATACTATGCTAACAAACAATTCTAATATATCTTACTTCTCAGGTAAGTCAAAATGTTCACAGCATCATTTTTTTTCAGGTGGTAGCCCAAGAACTGGATGGATGGAACATTGACTGGAGAATGACAAAAGAAATTGTAGTAAATGAGTGAGATAGAATTTTACTGAAACATATGGATGTGGCTCCTTGCACATGCTCTCATTGGCCCAGACCTCCACTTCTGTTGCTTAGAAATTTTTTCAGTTGTGTCTGACTTTTCATGAGCTTTTTTTGGGAGGTTTTCTTGGTAAAGATATTGAAATGGTTTGATGTTTCCTTCTCCAGCTCATTTTACAGATGGGAAAACTGAGACAGCTAGGGTTAAGTGACTTGCTCAGGGTCACACAGCTAGTAAATGCCTGAGGCTAGATTTGAACTTAGGTCATCCTGACTCCATGAAGTTCTATCCACTGTGCCACTAAGCTGTCTTCACCCTGCACTACTTAAGGAAAATATTCCTGACTATCGAATTATCTAGAAGTGGAAAGGACTTCTCTAGATAGTTGCTTTTGTTTAATGGGGCAGCTTCAGTCAGAGACTGGCTGACCATTTGCTAGGCTTGATGGCCTCACTGCTCTCATTCCAGCTATGGCATTTGTGCCTTGTGACACCAGGGGGTTACTGCTGAGGGTGCGCTTGGCTGGCTGGTGCTAGATCTTTCCTGCTCCCTCCTTATTTGACAGGGGCAAAGCTGAATCCTTCTGGGGCTTTTCTTGCCTCTTCCCGAGCAGGTGTATTAATTGTTTAGAATATCATTCATACTATTTCAAATGCCAATGATTGGGCATCAGTCCCACTTTATTTTTTTCAGAGGGAGGAATTGTTTAGTCCATGTTGCTTAGTCTCTAATGTAATAGAAGAAGCAGAAAAATCCTAATGGCCTCAGCTTAGTGATGGTAGTGTCCATTTGCCTGGTAGCCCTCTTTATGGTGACTGTAAGAATGAGGTTTATAGTCAGAGGATTCCCCACTCCCAACCAGTGTGTTTTTCTCAATAGCAAAGCATTCTTTGTGATCATGTGTCCTCTAGAGATTTTCTTTCTTTTTTTAAGTTTTATTGACAGGTTTTATTTTTATGTTACATAAATTTACAGGTTATTTCTATTTTCTGAGAGCTTTCTTATAGCAAAGAAAAAGTTATTTAAAATCAATATTAGTGACGTTATCTAAAAGTTTATAGCATACTTCACATTTATAGCACCTTTTTACCTCTCTATTAAAAAAAGAAATGTATTTTCCTCCTTCCCAGCCTCTACTCAATTTGACTAAGGAAATAATAGGAAAACAAATTTCTTTTTAGTATATTTTCAGAATCAAGCAAAACAAATCCCTTCCACAACTGTATGCATAAACAGATATATCTCATTCTGTCCTCATTCATAATTTCTCCGTAATAAATAGTATATTTCATTACTGGTCCCCTAGAATCCTGAGTGGCAATGGTTTCTTCATAGCTTTGACAACTTTCAAAATTGTTTTGTTCTTAGCGTTTACAGTCGCTAAGACTGTGACCCCGACCCCTCAAGATGCTATTATAGTTCAAATTGTTCTCTTGGCTCCGCTGGTCATTTCATTCTTCACTGACTTATAAAACTCCTTAAATTGTTCATCTTTTCTTCTTTTTGGAGGGCAGGGCAATTGGGGTTAAGTGACTTGCCCAAGGTCACACAGCTAGTAAGTGTTAAGTGTCTGAGGCTCGATTTAAACTCAGGTCCTCTTGACTCCAGGGCCAGTGCTCTATTCACTGAGCCACCTAGCCACCCTCAAATTGTTCATTTTTATAATGCTGATGTAATAGCCGGAATCCTTCCTCTAGCTCTGCTCACTTAACTTTGTGTCAGTTCATATAAGTCTTTCCACATCTTTTTGGAATCATCTCTCTTCTCGTTTCTTACAGCATAATATTACTCCATCACATGCATATGCTGCATCTTATTCTCTAGAGGTTTTCCTAGTTCAATCTTCAATGTAAGGGTAATACATGAAGGAGTATCTTTTGGCAGAGCAGCTAACTAGAGCTGGTGCCAATGTTCATACCAAGTCACATTTGAGGGGTTTGGATGGAACCATTTTCAGCTTTTTTTTTTTTATTTCAGTCCAAGCCAACAAACTTTGGCTATGTGATATATAGACAGAGAATTAGAGTCAGGAAAAAGTGTGTGACCCTGAGTTGGTCATTGGTGACTCAGGCAATTCTCTAAGATAACAGGTTGCAAAAAAGATTCAGGTTTATTCTGTCTGAAGGAGTTTCATCATCATTAATTCCCAGAATCAGTTAGATCACAAAAAAGTGTTATCGCTGGGCATACAAACATTAAGCAGGAGTTCCTGTCCTCAGGGATTTTATATTCTATTGGGGAAACATAGCACGGACACAGGAAAGTATATATGATTTGAGGAGACAGAGAAAGGTTTTCCCTAGAAGACAGTGGAGGTGAGAAAGCTCACCAGGTATGAAGGTCATGATGTGCAAAGGTCAGGAGGTGGAAGCTGAGTTGAGGGATTTGAGAAATGGAAAGTTGATCAGTTTGATTAAAATACAGTGTATATGAAAGGGAGTCATGTGAAATGACTGTGGAGGGGGAGAGACAGATGGTGAAAGTTTTTAAGTACTAAACAAAGGCATTTGCATTTTATCACAGAGGCAGTAGGTGCCTGCTGGAGTTTCTTTGTGCATGACAGTCTCATAGATAGCCATGTGCTTTAAGAACGTCAATTAGGCTGCTGTCTGAAGGACAGATTGGAGAGTGAGAGAAGCTGGATGCAGGATAACCGAGTTAAGTGTGTGCGTGTGTGTGTGTGTGTGTGTGTGTGATAGACATACAAGCATTTCTCTTGCAGTAGGATTTCTGGCAACAGCCAAAAATTCTGCCTTTTCTTTCCAATATCACTAGCTCCATTTTGAAGCTCCTCCAAAGAATGGCTTAATCCTAATCAGGCAACTAGTATAGAATGCTGGGTCTGGAGTCAAAGACCTGTGCTCAAATTGGATCTCAGACACTTACTAGCTGTGTGATTCTGGGCAAGTCACTTCACCCCATGTGCCTCAGTTTCATCATCTATAAAATGAGCTGGAGATCACTTCTTTGATTGCCAAGAAACCCCAAATAAGGTCATTAAGAGTCAGATACAACTGAAAGAAATGACAGAACAATGAAAATGTTGATCAATGGAGGATGAGGGAGTGGCAGGATAGAGGAGGATGTAGTCATGCAACAGTTTTTTTCTTCCCCAGATTCAGACTGAGTGCTATGGGAAGGGTGCTGACCATCTGGTTGCCTGCAGCCTGAGATAGGGGATGCTTGAATGTATTCCATTCATCCTACCTTGTCTATGAATGAAGGATGAGGCAAATGCATCAGCAAGTTATTAGATCTTCAGAGATGCCTAATGATTTTTTAATTTTTTGCACTGACTGGGTCTGACTGGGGCTTAACTAATAGTGTTGCAGATATGTTGACTAGCCCTGAGGCATGCTGACCTTGTCTCATTCAAAGTTAAATTCAACAGTAATGGGAAGAAGAAGCAGCAGCAATGAAATTGAATACTGGACTCCATTGGTTGTAGATAGAGGTTAGGCAGAATGCCATTTTTAGTGGCAAGGTAGTGAGGAGTTCTGGGGTCACATGAAGAAATTTCTGGGCTAAACCAAAGATCTGCTTTGAGTCTGGAGCTGCAGAAGATAGAAGGAAAGAAAAGGGTATAGTGTCATGATGAGGAAGAGAAAACCAAGGTCTTTCTTTTACTTGCACTATGATTCTATGAAGCAGGAGGCAATATTCTTTATCTTATTGAAGGTATTCGCAACCCTAGGGCAAAAGTAGAAATATGAAAAGATGGCACAGTTCTTGCCTGCCTAAAATGGGTATCAGAAGAGGAGAAGGTTGCTTAGTTCTTCAGAAAAGCTGACTTTGCCCTCTCATTAGATATGAGGGACTACCTGCGTTCACACCTTCATTCTAGAGGTCTATGTAGAGGTCCTATCCCAGGGAAAGAAGGGATTCACCTGAAAAGGGGAGGGAGATTTTTTTGTGATCATCTATAAGCTTAAGAAGGAGTCCTTCCTATATTTGTTACAGTGTACAATAAACTCATTTTGTGAGTAATAAACTCAGGTTGAAATGAGAGACCAAATCCAGATGTTCCCAAGGCCAGGCTTATCTACCTGGGATTATAAATCATATATAGTGGCATTATTGATCTGATGAATACAGAAGATGTGAGCCTTAGTCTGTCCTCATCCGACACATTGTTTACATTTGTTCTTAGGGCCTGTTTGTCCTCTTTATTCTCTCATTTTGAGAGATGATGTAGCTAAGATGTGTTCAGGCAGTTGCTACAAAGAAGAATGGGGGATGAGAGAAATTTCATTGAAAGTTTGCTGACTGAAGAAACCCCCATTATAAACTAGTTTGTGGAGCATTATGCCTCAAAACTTTCTCCACCCTATTCTATCCTCCACATAGCTGCTAAAGTGATTTTCCTTTAGACTATGTCTAACCCTGTCACTTCCCTACCAAGTAAACTCCAGTGGCTCCCAATTGCCTCTAGGGTCAAATAAAAATTCCTGTTTGGCATTTAAAGCTCTTAACCTGGTCCAAACCTACCTTTCCAGACGCATATATTACTCCCCCCCGCCACCCAGTACTCTGTGATCCAGCCAAACTGGCCTTCTCCCTGTTTTTCACACATGGTGTTGCATCTCCCATTCCTGGGGCTTTGCCCTGACTGTCCCCTATGTCTGAATGCACTCTGTCCTCAATCCAACTTCCAGAATTCCTCTCTTCCTTCAAGACACAGTTCAAGCACCATCTTGAAGTCTTTCTTGATCTCCCCAACTTCTAGGACCCTCTCCACCAAACTATATTGCTATTTAACTAATTTGTATTTATTCTTTTTCTGTTTGTTTTGTGTAGATTTATATATGTACTTTTTGTATCCCCCATTAAAATGGTGTCCTGAAAATAAAGATGGCAAACAGGACTTAAGAACAAATGTAACCAAAGTGTCAGCTGAGGACAGACTAAGGGTTCCTTCTTGGATATTCACCAAATCAATAATATCACCTGTACATACCTTATGCTCCCAGCTAGAGTGGCCTGGCCTTGGGAACACCTGGATTTGGTGTGTTTCTGGCTCTCATTTCACCCTGAGGTATCTTCAGTTCCCTTATAAGCACCATGTTTGCAAAGACAGAACACACGATGGAGTTGTTTCATTCCTCCTACTTATGGTCTCAGAACCGAATAGAGTGCCTTATGTGCAGTAAATAATTGTCAATGGATTGATTGAATAAATGATTGAGTGATGAAAGGAAGAGACTTGGTACTGAGAAGTCAGAAACTCTCCAAGGTGGTAAGGAGAAGAGGGGAAAGGAGATGGGGTCTGGATTGGGGATCATGAGTTCTTTTGATGTTAAGCTTCATTCCTTTCTTCCACAGTACTAAGTGTTCTCTACCTGTGATCAGTGGGAGTAGAGGAAAGTTCCTCTTTATCCAGACCCTTCTTTTATATATTCAGACTCTTTGCTGTGATTAATCTCAATTCCTTTAGTCTTTCACCACAGTGCCTCCCATTTTCAAGTTTTGCTTCAGACTTCCTCCCAAGTTCTGCATATCCCCGTTCAGACAGGAGGCCCCAAAAGGATAAACTGCTTCAGTGATGTCCTGACCAATGCTCGGTATGATGGAGGGATGACTAATAGCATCCTTGAGACGTTTCTCCCTGGACATAGCCAGGTTTCTGCACTGTGTTAATGTGTTTACTGTATGGTCTGATTCAGTTGCTGGTCTTGTGGAGTTGGTCCAAATAAAGGAAAGTCATCTGTCTTTATTGATTTCTCCCACTTTAGAAAGGAAAATACTGGGAAACATTAGTAGTGCTCTGTGTTTGTCTCCTTTGCATTTTCCCTGCCCTACCAATGTGGTTCTGTTGCTCATTTTCAGAGAAAAGTCTTCTATGGTCTTCTACAATAAGCATTTGTCCAAAGAATTACAGCTCAAATTCAGATGGCAGTTTCCTTCAGAAACCTTGGGATGTAGGTCATGCAGTTTTAATCCCCCATTTCACAGATAAGGAAACATGCTAAGCATGGTACAATACCTTACCAAGATGACATTGTTTTTGGGTGGCAGAGTTTCAACTCAAATCTGGGTCTGCTTCTAAGACCAAGATTCTTCCACCAGAGTGGTTGCTTTCTAAAGCAACCTGAGCTAACAACAATAGACACCAACACTTACACAACGCTCTAAAATCTGCAAAGTGTTTTAAAATATTCTATTATCTTTACCACAACCCTGGGAGGTCTGCATTGATGTTATTATCACCATAAGTTAACTGAGGCAAGCAGAGATTTAGTGACTTGCTCAGAGTCACAAAGCTACTAAGTGTCTGAAGTCTGATTTGAATTTGAATCTTTCAGAATTTTGGTCCAGTACTCTATGCACTGTGCAACTAAGCTCACATGCCTTACAAGCTTCCTCACTCCCCACCCCCACACACATTCTTCTTTCTCATCCCTCTCGGTGACTCTCTGAGCAACTCCGATTGTGACTCCTCACCCAGACTACATCCCCTTTATTCCAGACCCAGTGAACAGCTGCAGCATCTGATTCAAGCAAAGTTTCAAAGTGAATCAAGTTTATCTTTGTCACCTTCCTCCTCTTTATGAATGGATTTTACTCCTCATTTCTATGCCCCCTGACAACTACCCTGGTGCTGCTCCTTTTTGCTCCTCATACAGGTAAAAGCAATCTGGTAAACTGAGGCATTATTCAACTGGGCACAAGAAGGCAAAGCCAGGAGTAATGTGTGGGACTTGTAGAGAGGACAGGTTGAGGGTCAGCAAAATGGAAAACTTCTTAACTATTAGAAATGTTCATTGGAGGAGCAGGTTTCTTTATTACTTCCTCACTAGAGGAAGCAAAAGTTGAACACTTAACTTCACTAGGGAAATTATAAAAAGTAAGAAATGTATGTGGGGGAAGGAATTCCGTCAAACTAACCAACCAAGTCTGAAGGCGTATGCCATACTCTAGACCCAAAGCCCCCCACCTCCACCAAGCATTATCCTTTTGATTATACAGAGTTCATTCTCAATTGTGTTTTTTGTATGTTTTCCCGTTTGCATTGTTGCAGGTATTGTGAATATTATTTTCCTGATTCTGTGTACTTTACATTACGTCAATTCATATCAATTCTCCCGTGCTTTTATGTATAAGGATTGAGCTTCACTCACATCCCAGTTAATGTAATATCAGGACGTTTAGACAGCTTGTTTGAATCAATAAATCAAGAGTGTAAAACTTAGACTGTGAACAAATCTTCAATCAAATGGAGAAAATTAAAATACTTCCATCACTGCAGGAAGATGGATGATGTTGCACAAACTGTTTTACCTCCAGAGACCAGAGGGCATGTGCAGACCTGTTTACCCCTACACCCTACCTCCCTGGACTCTTGCTTTTGGGGAGTTTTTGCTTTATAAGCTTTCTATTTTTCTTCTTGCATGAACTTGTCATATTGTAATTTAAAATTTATTATTTTATTGTGACTTTCATAAACACAAATGTGGCAATTTCAATATATAAAGGACAGAAGAAGTCTTGTATATGAAATAATGAATGTCTCTTACATAGAGTTGTGTTTGTTTTAAGGGCTATAGTGGAGAAAGAGGAGACTTGAAGTCAGGAAGAACTGGTTTCACATCTCTCAAGACTCCCACATTCAATAGTTTTGTGATGTCAGGCAATTCACTTAACCTCTTAGCCTAAGTCAGGGGTGGGAACCTGCCCCTCTAGGCCCTCATGTGCAGCCCTTTGACTGAATCCAGACTTCACAGAACAATCCCCTTAATAACAGGATTTGTTCTGTAAAACTTGGACTCAGTCAAAAGGCTGCACCTAAGGACCTAGAGGGTCACATGCGGCCTGGAGACTGCAGGTTCCCCACTCCTGGACTAAGTTGTAAATAAAGTGCCAGTCTGTAATAGTGAGGATAGTCCTTTACTCTGAGTGTTTTACATTAAAATCATAGATCTGGCATATACACACATACACACACATAAACAGACATATATCCATATACACACATATATAACATGCACACATTGCAAACATACATATACACACACACTACACACACACATATACACACATACACACATATACAGAATATTCTTGAAATCTTTGTAGGTCACCCTATATGCATGTTTAACACAATATTAATGTAATTGCCCATTTGAATTCCCTTCTGAAATTTTTTTCTCTGTATTTCAAACATTTTATTGCTATTTCCCCCCAATCGTTTTCACTATCCAATAACTTCTGCTTTTTCCACCCTTACACCAATGGAAGTCCTTTTTTGTAACAAATATGTATTGCCAAACAAAGAAATCAGCTCATTTACCAGGTCTAAAAAAGTGTCTCATTCAGCATTGCTAATATGTCTCTTTTCTGCCAAGCATTGACAATCATGCTTCATCATTAGCATTTAAAAATTATGATTAGTCACTGCTTTAATCAGAGGTCTGAAGACTTTAAGAGTTGTTTTCTTTTTTGTTTCTTTTGCATTTTTATTGAGTTGTTGATTTCATTTTAATTTATGGGAAAAAAAACAATCATTTCCATAGCATAGTTTATAAAAATAGGTGATCGCACATGAACCTGCAAATCTATTGTATACAGCTTGCTATCCCTTTTAAATATATAATCAAGTTATCATGTAAATTTCTTTTTTTCCCTCTTTTCCCCTCCTTCCCTGCCCCCCTCAGGATGGCTATCATTAGACAGAAATATGTTTTCTTTTACATTATTGTGGTCATCATGTAAATTGTTCCCTGGGTTCTGCTTATTTTGCTACATCAGTTCATGTAAGTCTTTCCAGGTTTTTCTGAATGCATCATTTTGGTTATTTCTTAGGCACAAGAGTAATGTTACGTTCATGTATCATAATTCATTCGGCTACTCTCTAATTCATAGGCATTCACTGTTTCTAGTGTTTTCCTACAGCAAAACATACTTATTGTTGTATGATGTAATATGCCTAATGCTTAGTTTGGCAATGTTGGCTTCCTAAATACAATTGTCATGTTCTGAATAATTTAATAAAAGCATCCAATATGTTTGATATTTGTCATATAATAGGTTTAAAAGCATATCGAGGCATCTTCATAATAAGAGTAGTCCCCCACATGGAAATAAATATGTCCTAAAGATATTGGAAAGATCTATGAAGGATTTGGAAAATTGCAAAGTATTCCATAGCAGGGTTTGATTAGGTGAAAATACTTAGGTGACATTTTGTGTATTTTCCTGACCCATTTGATCAAACAAAAATTTTTGATACAATGATAGTAGAAGATAGTCCTTGGAAAGTGATCTTAAGAGAAGGTATTGGTTAAAAAAGAAGTCTTTTTTTTGCTTTTCTAAATTTATTTTTAAAAATTAATTTGTTTGTTTATTTTTAGTTTATAGGATTCAATTCCACAATCCCTTGAGTTTCAAATTTTCTCTGCCTCCCTCCCCTCCCTCCCCTACCCCCATGGCGGCATATAGTCAAGTATAGGATCTGTAAATACTTTCACATTATACATTAGTCAGATTATAAACATGGATTGTATCAGATGGAATGAAAAATGGTAAAGAGGATATAAAACCAAACAAGAAGAGGGAAAAGATCAGGTATTTTGCTTCCATTTGGATATAAACTCAGTTCTTTCTGGTTCTTTCTCTGGATGAACACATTTCTCTCCATCATGAGTCTTTTGGGACTGACTTATACTGCATTGCTGAGAAGAGTCCAGTCTATCAAAGCTGGTCATCACCCATACATTGTGTCTGTAATTGTGTACAAATTTCTCCTGGTTCTACTCTTGTCACTCAGCATCAGTTCTTTTAAGCCTCTCCAGGTAAATATGATGTCCATCTGCTCCTCGTTTCTTATAGCACAATAGTATTCCATAACGTGCATATACCACAATTTGTTCAGCCATTCCACAATTGATGTGCACCCCCTCAATTTCCAATTATTTGCCAACACAAAAAGAGCTGATATAAACATTTTTGTACATATGGATCTTTCTCCCACTTCTATGATCTCTTTGGGATATAACCCTAGGAGTGGTATTGCTGGGTCAAAGGATATGAAATTATTTATGGCCCTTTGGGCATAATTCCAGATTGCTCTCCAGAAAGGCTGGATAAGTTCACAACTCCACCAGCAATGCATTAGTGTTCCAATTTGCCCACATCCTCTCCAGCATTTGTCATTTTCCTGTTTTGTCATCTTAGCCAATCTGACTGGTGAGATGTGGTACCTCAGAGTTGTTTTGATTTGCATTTCTCTAATCAATAGTGATTTAGAGCATTTCTTCATGTGCTTATAGATATCTTTAATTTCTTTCTCTGAAAATTTCCTGTTCATATCCTTTGACCATTTATCAATTGGTGAATGATTTGTATTCTTATAAATTTGACTCAATTCTCTGTATATTTTAGAAATGAGTTCTTTGTTAGAGACATAGGTTGTAAAGATTCGTTCACAATTTCCCACCTCCCTCTTAATCTTGGTTACATTGGCTTTGTTTGTACAGAAGCTTTTCAATTTCATGTAGTCAAAATTATCCATTTTACATTTTATAATGTTCTCTAATTCTTGTTTAGTCATAAAGTCTTTCCCTCTCCAAAAATCTGACAGGTAAACTATTTATCAACCTTTATACCTAGATCATGCACCCATTTAGACTTGATTTTGGTATATGGTGTTAGATAATGGTCTGTGCCCAGTTTCTGCCATACTATATGCCAGTTTTCCCAGCAGTTTTTGTCAAATAGTGAGTTCTTATCCCAAAAACTAGAGTCTTGGGGTTTATCAAACAATAGTCATTGACTTCTGAATCTCGTGTGCCTAATCTATTCCACTGATCCACTCCTCTATTCCTCAGCCAGTACCAAGTAGTTTTGATGATTGCTGCTTTATAATACAGACTGAAATCTGGTATAGCTAGTCCACCTTCCCTAGCATTCCTTTTCATTAATTCCCTTAATATTCTGGACCATTTATTCTTCCAAATGAATTTTTTTTTACTATTTTTTCTACCTCTATAAAGTAGTTTTTTGGTAAATTAATTGGTATGGCACTAAATACATAATTTAATTTAGGTAAAATTGTCATTTTTATTATATTAGCTCGACCCAGCTTCAACAATTGATATTTTTTTTCAATTAGTTAGATCTGACTTTATTTGTGTGAACAGTGTTTTGTAGATGGGGCCAAGATGGCGGAGTAGAAGCATGACTTTCCTGCGGCTCCAGCTTCCACCTTCCCCAATCCATGTAAAAAGTGGACTCTAAACAAACTTTGGAGGTGCAGAACCCACAAAATGACACAGGGAAGCTAACCTCCTGCTGAGGACAGCCCGGCAGGCCAGCAGGAATCCAGCACAGCACTCTGGGAGCCGAGCCAAGCCCCATGCCAAGGCTTTAGCCCCAAGGGGGGCATGACAAGCTGCCGGCTAGAGGGTCTCCAGATCAGCAGCAGCCGTGGCCGTTTCCAGATTTATCAACACATTGATGCGAAGGACAAAGTGAGAGGCCAGTGCAGTCTAGACTTTGGGACCAGTAAGTGGGAGTGCATGGCTTTTACCCCCGGGGCAAGAAGCCATTGAGACACCAGCACAGCCAGCCAGCGCCAAGTGGCAGCTTCAGTTCCTGGTCTACAGAGTGTAGGGGGACCAAGCACCAGTCTGGGGGTAATAGCTCTTGCTTTAACCTGCTTGGATATGGATTGCAGTCTAGGGTAGAGGTCCTGGGGTGTGTGTCCAGCTTGCTAGAGGGGGGAAAACCTCAAAGAGGGCACCCATCTAATACCTCAGGCAGCTGAGAAAACCCCAGCACTTGGGACAAAACCTCCCCTGTCTGGTGGCAGAGTTCTACTGTGGCAAAAAGCCCAAAAGCCAAGTAATTGAGTGGCAAAATGAGCAGGCAAAGGAAACAAAGCAGACAGAAGATTCCAACATTACACTCCTATTTTGGGGACAAAAAGGAGCAAAGCATGGAACAGGAGGAAAACAGTGAAGTCAGAACTCCTGCACCAAAAGCTTCAAAGGAAAATATAAGCTGGTTAAAGGCCATAGAGGACCTTAAGAAGGAGATAAGAGAAGTGGAGGAAAAATTGGGAAGAGAAATGAGAACAATGCAAGAAAATTATGAAATGAGAGTCAACAGCCTGACTGAGGAAAATAATACCTTAAAAAACAGACTGATTCAAATGGCAAAAGAGGCTCAAAAAGGCAATGAGAAGAAGAATGCCTTAAAAATCTGAATTTGCTACATAGAAAAAGAATCTCAAAAGCTCAATGAGGAGAATCATTGCTTCAGAATTAGACTGGAGCAAATGGAAGCCAATGGCTTTATGAGAAATCAAGATGCTGTTAAACAGATCCAAATAAATGAAAGAATAGAAGGCAATGTGAAATATCTCATGGGAAAAAACCACTGACCTGGAAAATAAATCCAGGAGAGATAATTTAAAAAATTATTGGACTACCTGAAAGCCATGATCAAAGTAAAAACCTAGAAATCATCCTCCAGGAAGTTCTCAAAGAAACCTGCCCTGATGTTTTAGATCCAGAGGGCAAAATGAGGTTGAAAGAATCCACCTCCTGAAATCCACCTCCTGCAATCACCTCCTGAAAAAGATCCCAAAATGAAAACTCCTAGGAATATTATAGCTAGGCTACAGAATTCCCAAATTAGGGAGAGAATATTACAAGCAGCCAGGAAGAAACAATTTGAATATTGTGGAAACACAATCAGGATAACCCATGATCTGGCAGCTTCTACACTGAAGGATCAAAGGGCTTGGAATATGATATTCTGGAGGTCAAAGGAGCTGGGATTAAAACCAAGAGTCACCTACCCAGCAAAACTGAGTATCATGTTTCAGGGGAAAATACGGTCATTCTGTGGAATAGAGGACTTTCAAGCATTCTTGCTGAAAAAATCAGAGTTGAATAGAAAATTTGACATTCAGATGCAAGAAGCAAGAGAAGCATGAGAAGGTAAACAGGGAAAAGAAATCATAAGGACCTTATCAAAGTTGAACTATTAGCATTCCTTCATGGAAAATCAATAATTGTAACTTATATTTAACTTTTTATATGTTTACAGGTATACATAGAGGGCACAGGACCAATTTAACAGGAAGGGATGATGCTTAAAAGGTGAAATTAAGAGGTGATAGGAATATAATGAGAGGAGATGGGGAGAGACAGATTGGGGTAAACTATCTCATACAGAAGAGGCAAGGGAAAATGGTTACATTGGAGGGGAAGAATAGGAAGCCAAAAGGGAATGGGTCAACCTTATTCCCATTGAATCTGGCTTGAGGAGGGAGTGAAATACATACTAAATAGGGTATGTCACCTTCCAGGAGAATGGGGGGAAAGGAGATGAGAGGGGGGATGATGGAAGGGAGGGCAGGCTGGGGGGGAGGGAAGTTGGAAGCACCCACTTTTGAAAAGGTATGGGATCAAAGTAGAGCATAGAACAAGTGGGAGGTGGGATTGGAGGGAGGGAAATATACTCAGTCTTTTACAATATATCTGCTATGTAATTGTTTTGCATTAGCCACACATGTACAACCTATACTGAACTGCTTATCTTCCCAGTCAGGGTGGGTGACAAGGGAGGGAGGAAGGGAATGAATCTGGAATTCAAAGTTTTAAAATCAAATATTCAAATATATATATATATGTGTGTGAGTGTGTGTGTGTGTGTGTATACTACTATTAATGCCATCTTACATGTAATTGGGAAATAAGATATACAGGCACTGAGGTATAGAGATCCACTGGAAAAGTCGAAAGGGGTATGGGAGAAAATATGGAAGAGAGCAGATTGGAGGAGGAGATGTCCTGTGGGATTGCTATCTTTGGGAATTGGGTAGGGAAAAACAGGGAGAAAATTTGTAACTCAACATCTGGCGGAAATGAATGATGTAAATCAGAAGTAAATAAAGAATTAAAAAATAAGAAAAGTGTTTTGTAGTTGCCATATAGGTCCTGGATTTGTTTTGGCAGGTAGATTCCCAAATATTTTATAATGTCTATAGTAACTTTATATTTTTTCTGGGTTTTTTTTTTTGGCTTTTTGAGGGCAACTGGGGTTAAGTGACTTGCCCAAGGTCACACAGCTAGTTTTTGTGTTAAGTGTCTGAGGGAAGATTTGAACTCAGGTCCTCCTGACTTCAGGGCTGGTGCTCTATTCACTGTGCCACCTAGCTGCCCCTCTACAGTAACTTTAAATGGGATTTCTCTTTCTATTTCTTGCTGTTGAATTTCATTGGAAATATATGGGAATGCCGAGGATTTATGTGGGTTTATTTTATATCCTGCAACTTTGCCAAATTTATTTATTGTCTCAAGAAGTTTTTTACTTGATTCTCTAGGATTCTCTAAGTGTATCATCATATCATCTGCAAAGAGTGATAGCGTGGTCTCTTCTTTGCCTCATTTGATTCCTTTGATTTCTTTTTCTTCTCTAATTGCTACTGCTAACATTCTAGTACCAGATTGAATAAAAGGGGTGATAGTGGACACCCTTGTTTCACCCCTGATCTTATGGGAAATGCTTCTAGCTTCTCCTCATTACATATAATACTCGCTCATGGCTTTACATAGATGCTACCTATTATTTTAAGGAAGGCTCCATTTATTCCTATACTTTCTAATGTTTTTAATAGGAATGGATGTTGTATTTTGTCAAAAGCCTTTTCTGCAACTATTGAGATGATCATTTGGTTTCTGCTAGTTTTATTGTTGATATGATCAATTATACTGATGGCTTTCCTAATATTAAACCATTCTTGCATTCCTGGAGTAAATCCTACCTGATCAAAGAGTATTGTTCTTGAGATAAGTTGCTGTAGTCTTTCTGCTAGTATTTTATTTAGAATTTTTGCATCTATATTCATGAGGGAGATTCGTCTATAATTTTCTTTCTCTCTTTTATCTCTTCCTGATTTAGGTATCAGTACCATATCTGTGTTATAAAAAGAATTTGGTAGGACTCCTTCTTCACTAATTTTCCCAAATAGTTTGCAGAGTATTGGAATCGATTGTTTTTTAAATGTTTGATAGAATTCACTAGTAAATCCATCTGGCCCTGGAGATTTTTTCCTAGGGAGGTGACTGATGGCTCATTCAATTTCTTTTTCTGAGATGGGGTTATTTAAGTAATTTACTTCCTCTTCAGTTAATCTGAGCAACTTGTATTTTTGTAAATATTCATCCATTTTGCTAAGATTGTCAAATTTATGTGCATACAATTGGGAAAAATAATTCCTAATTACTGTTTTGATTTCCTCTTCATTGGAAGTAGATTCACCCTTTTCATTTTTGATACTCATAATTTAGTTTCCTTCTTTCTTTTTTTATCATATTGACTAAGGGTCTATCAATTTTGTTGGTTTTCTCATAAAACCAGCTCTTAGTTTTATTTGTTAATTCAATAGTTTTCTTAATTTAAATTTTATTAATCTCTCCTTTGGTTTTCAATATTTCTAATTTAGTATTTAATTGGGGATTTTGAATTTGTTCTTTTTCTAGATTTTTCAATTGCATGCCCAATTTGTTGACATCCCTTTTCTCTAATTTAGTCAAGTATGCACTCAGGGATATAAAACTTCCCCTAAGAATGCCTTTAATGCATCCCAAAAATTTTGGTATGTTGTCTCATTATTATCATTCTCTTGAATGATATTACTGATTGTTTCTATAATTTCTTGTTTGACCCACTCATTCTTTAGGATTAAATGTTTAATTTCCAATTAGTTTTTAGTCAGTCTTTCCATGGCCCTTTATTGTATATAATTTTTATTGCATCATGATCTGAGAAGGATGCATTTAATATTTCTGCCTTACTGCATAGAATTGTGAGGTTTTTATGCCCTAGAACATGGTCAATTTTTGAGTTTGTGCCATGAGCTGCTGAGAAGAAAGTATATTCCTTTTTATCCCAATTCAATTTTCTCCAGAGATCTATCATACTTATCCTCTCTAAAATTCTGTTCACTTCCTTAACTTCTTTCTTGTTTATTTTGAGGTTAGATTTATCAAGTTCAGGGAGGGGGAGATTAAGCTCTCCCACTAGTACAGTTTTGCTATCTGTTTCTTCCTCTAATTCCTTTACTTTCTCCTCTGGGAATTTGGATGCTATACCACCTGGTACATATATGTTAAGTAATGATATTGTTTCATTCTCGATGGTGCCTTTTAACAGGATATAGTTTTCTTCCTTATCTCTTTTAATTACGTCAATTTTTGCTTTTGCTTTATCTGAGATAAGGATTGTTACCCCTGCTTTTTTTTTAATTTTAGCTGAGGCTTGATATATTTTATTCCAGCCTTTTACCTTTACCCTGTGTGTATCCCTCTGTTTCAGATGTGTTTCTTGTAAAAAGAATATTGTAGGATTATGATTTCTAATCCATTCTACTATCCATCTCCATATTATGGGAGATTTCATTCCATTCACATTTACAGTTATTATTGTTATCTTTTTCTTTCCCTCCATCCTATTCCCTCCCCTGTTAATGCTTGTGTTTTTCCCCCTTCTCCCTTCTCCCTTTAATAGATTTCCTTTTGACCACCACCCCCCTCAGTATTCCCTTATCAGCCCCTTTCTCTTTTTCTCCCCTTTCCCCTTGCTTCTTCCCTCCCTACTAACCACCCCCACCTTTCATATCCCTTTCCCCCTCCTACTGCCTGTAGCATATTTTTATACTTAATGAAGTATGTTATTTCTTCTTCACACCAAGAGTGACAGGAACAAATCTCATGCAAAGCTCCTCTCCCTCTCCTCTTTCCCTTTAAAATGATACTTTTTGCTTTTCTTCTCCATAGAGTCCTGTGCTTAAATGATTATTATTCCCTCCTTGCACCAGAACCAATGAGGGAAAAGCTCATAAGATTCTTATCTCCCTCCCTTCTTTTCCTCTGCTATACTGTTTTTATGCCTCTTTGTGTGGCATAATTTACCCTTTTTACATTATTTATTCCTCTTCTTCCATTGCAATCCCTTTGTAGCCCTTAATAAGACTTTTTTTAATCTTCATTTTGTGTATTTTATACTCATACCCTCTACTTGTTTATAACCAGTTTCCTCTTATTAAATAGCAGGGTGTGTGTGTGTGTGTTTTCCTTGTTTACCTTTCTATGTCACTGTTGCATCTCATAATTGGAGGTTGAATTTTCCATTGAGTTCTGGCTTTTTAATCAGGAAGGTCTGGAACTCTGTTATATCGTTGAATGATCATCTCTTTGCCTGGAAGAATATGCTCAGTCTCGCTGGGTAGGTGATCCTTGGTTGTAACCTGAGCTCTTTTGCCTTCCGGAAAATTGTATTCCATTGCCTCCGATCTTTCAGTGTAGAGGCTGCCAAATCCTGTGCAATCCTCGCTGTGGACCCTCGATATTTGAATTGTTTCTTTCTGGATGCTTGAAGTATTTTCTCTTTTACCTGGTAGTTCTGGAGTTTGGCCACAACATTTCAAGGACTTTTCAGTTTGGGATCTCTTTCAGCAGGTGTCCGGTGGATTCTCTCGATTTCTATTTTACCCTCAGGTTCTAGTATCTCAGAGCAGTTTTTCTTAATGAGCTCTTGGAGAATGTTGTTCAGGCTCATTTTTTCATCATGATTTTCTGGTAGGCCTATGATTCGCAGATTATCTCTCCTGGATCTGTTTTCCAGGTTAGTTATTTTTCCATTGAGGTATTTTACCTCTTTTTCTAATTTTTCATTCTTGTTGTTTTGTTTCACTAATTCTTGGTTCCTCATAGAGTTATTTGTTTCAATTTGGTTGATTCTATTTTTTAGCAAATCATTTTCCTTGGTTAATTTTTGGAGCTCCTTTTCCATATCATACACTTTTCTTTTTAGAGGGAGGTTTTCTTCATTATAATGTTTTTCTAATTCTGTGATTTTGGTTTTGAGAGAATTTTTCATTTTGTTTTCTATCTCTCTCATTTGGTTTTCAAAGTTTCTTTTGATTTCATCTGGGAGAGCTTTCTGTGCTTGGGAACCTATCCCTGTTGATGTTTCAGCTGTGGATGGAGTGCACATTGTCTCCCTCTGAGTTTGGTTCCTCCCTCTGAGGATAATAGGACTCCAGAGTCTTTGTAGTCTGCTTTCTACCCATTTTGAGGCAGGGCCCTAGCCATGCCCTTCCTCTAGGGATCCCAAGCCTTTACTGTAGAGGGTTTTGCCCTGGGCAGTAGTTACTATGTTTTCAGGGAGAGGGGGTGGGATTGGAGTAGGTGAGATTCACTCTGTCATCCTGGTCTTTGGAGGTACTGATAAGGGCTTTTTTTTTATTTCTGGGTTATGAAGTGGTAGCCCCAGACATATTTGCTGTCTGGGACAGGGGCACCTGCATTTGGTTCTTACCTTGCTCTTTCCAGTACCAGCCCTTTGGTGATAGGCCTGGTAGTGGCCCTTGTGGTTGGTGGGATGGCTTGCCCTCTGAGTTAAGAAAGGAGAAGTCTTAATGGGCAGGGAAGGTTTGCTCATAGAAAGCCTGAAAAGCAGGCTAATGTCTGAAAAAGTCACCTCACTTGTAGGGTGCCATGTTAAGATTTCCTACATCAGAGGAATAGTGTAGGCCCCCAATTTGATCAGTCATACAACTGGATGACCACAGCACTGGCAGACATTTGGATTATTTAAAATTATTGAAATGCCTTAAGACATTGGGTTTTGAACTATATGGAGCCTGAAGCTGACAGCCTGGAATCACAAGGCTAGAAGACTTCCAAAGATTATAAAAGCATTTAGGTGGATGTAGGATACACCATAGCCACATTCACCCAGACTAGCATTTTATGTAATGAAGGAAAGGGCTCTGATTTTATAATTAACATTGATGTTCAACAACAGATGTTCTCTCTAGAGAGAAGAAGAAAACCCAAAGAAGTATATGAGGTTAAAGTAGATCAAGTGTGTAGGGATATGATACATAAAAAGAAGTAAAATTGCTCCTAATCAGAGTTGAACATCAACAGAATCCAGGGGGTTTTAGCCAGTTCTAGGCACAGTAAGTGGCAAAGAAGACAACTGTGAAAGTGAAAACCTAACTTTGGAAGTTGTTGTTCAGTCCTGACCCATTTGGGGTTTTCTTGGGAAAGGAGTGGTACGCTGTTTCCTTCTCCAACTCATTTTATGGATGATGAAATTGAGGCAGATGAGGTTAAGTGACTTAGTGGCCAGGGTCACACAGCTAGTAAGTGTCTGAGGCAAGATTTGAACTCAAGAAAATGAGTCTTTTTGATTCCGAGCCCTGTGCTCTATGTACTATTGCACCTAGCTGCCCAGTCTTGGGAAGCCAACTTCCACCAACTCCCAAACATGTTATGTATAGCACATGGACGCAAAGCAAGAGAGTTTTGCTGATAGTATAAACTCCCTGTAATAGTACAAACTCAGGGCCAAGGGTAGCTCATCTGATGAGTAAGAGAAACTCAACAAAAGTCATTTAAGACCACGGAAACAGAGGCCACAACAGTACAACAGAAGAATACCTCTTGTAGGATACAATAGGAAAGACAGAACTATCTTTTATTCTAGGTGTGAACTAGATAACTAAGCATGTGAATGATGTGCTTGAGAGGAGAATTATGACTTGGTTAGGCCTGAAGATGGTGTTATTGGTGCCAGCAACAGGAAATGGAGATAGGGCAAAGATCAGGGTTGGGGAGGGGGGAAGAGAATAATTTCCTACCTTGAAAACTCAGAGTATCTCTGCATCAAATTCTCCTTTTACTTCTGAGTCCATAATATCTGAACTCAAAGGACCATAGTCGGAGGCAATGCTTGGACCTGAGAATCAACAATTATTTACTAAATACCAACTATGTACCAGACACTCTTCTAATCACTAAAGAAACAGATACAAAGAATGAAACAGTTCCTATCCAAAAATTTCTTTATATGTCTCAAGTGGCCATTATATTCCAATCATTCCATGACAGACATTTTAGGCAAATACCTTTGCTGTTGTTGTTCAGTCATTCAGTCATGTCCAACTCTTCATGATCCCATGGACTACAAGGAAGCCAGGCTTATAATATTCTCTACTACCTTCCAAAGTCTATCCAAGTCTTCCATATTTGTTGCTTCCATAACACTATCCATCTCATCCTTTTCTGTTCCCTTTTTCTTTTGCCTTCAATCTTCCCCAGCATCAGAATCTTTTCCAAGGAGTTGTTTTCCCTTTATGTGGCTAAAGTATTTAAGCTTCAGTTTCAGCATTTGATCTTTTATGAAGAGTCTGAATTAATTTCCTTAAATTTTGACTGTTTTGATCTCCTTGCTATCCAAGATAGCAAAAATCTTCTCCAGAACCACAATTCAAAACCATTAATTCTGTGGTCCTCAGTTTTCCTTACAGTCCAAATGTCACAGTCGTACACTGCTACTGGAAAAATCATAGCCTTCATAGGCTTGGCTATGTGGACCTTTATCAGCAAAGTGATATTTCTGCTTTTTGGTATGCTGTCCAGATTTCTCAGCTTTTCTTCTAAGGAGTGTTTTTTTAATTTCATGGCTGCAGTCTTCATCTTCTGTGATCTTTGAGCCCAAGAAGATAAAATCTGATGCTGCTCCTGTTTCTTCTCTCCCTATTTGCCAGGAAGTGATGGGACCAGCTGCCAAGATCTTAATTTTGTTGATGTTCAGCTTCAACCCAACTTTTACATCTTCCCCCTTTGACCCTTTTCACAGGGCTTCTTAATTTTTCTTCACTTTTTGCTATCGGAGTGGCATTATCCACATATCTGAGATTGTTTATATTTCTCCTAGCAACCTCAATTTCAGCATTTGATTCCACTAGCTTGGCATTTTGCATGATATAGTAAACATATAAGTTAGAAAAATAAGGGTAAATATACATTTTTGTCATACTCTATTTCCATCTTAAATCAGTTGTTTCATGTTCAGTTCTAACTGTTGCTTCTTGGTCTGTGTACAGTTTTCTCAGGAGACAAGATGATCTAATAATCCCCTCTCTTTGAGAACTTGCCACATTTTGTTAAGATCCTCATACACAGTCAAGGGTTTTAGTGTAGACATGAAGGAGAAGTAGATTTGTTTTCCCTGAAGTTTTTTGTTTTCTCCATAATCCAGCAAAGGTTGGCAATTTGGTCTCTAGTTCCTCTGCCTCTTCAAAAACCAGCCTGCTCTTCTGGCAATTCTCAGCTCACAGATTGTTGAAGCCTAGGTTGCAGAATCTTAAACATAACCTAATGGGAATAATAAAGGAGCAGAGTTGTTCAGTAATTTGAATACCCTTGGGCATTGTCTTTCTTTAGGACTGAGGCATAAACGGATCTTTTCCAATCCAGTGGCTGCTGTTGAGTTTTCCAATTTTGCTGGCATATAAAGTGCAGCACTTTTTAACAACATCTTTTAAGATTTTAAATTCATCTGAAATTCTGTCATCTCCACTAGCCTTATTGTTAGCTATGCTTCCTGAGGTCCACTTGACTTCATTCTCTAGGATGTCTGGCTCTAGGTCAGTAACCACACCATTGTAGTTATCAGTGATGTTAAGATCTTTCTTGTGTAGCTCTTTGTATTCTTGTCACCTCTTAAAAATATCATCTACTTCTGATAAGTCTCTACCATTTTTGTCTTTTATCGTATTCATTTTTTCATGAAATATTCTGTTGAACCTGTCTGAAGAGCAACTTAACCCCACTGATTCCTGATCTTTTCAGAAACAATCTAGGAAGAATTTTTTACCTGAGAAGAATGATCTCAGAAATTCTCATCTGAAAGAACTGTTGGTCAAAAGTATCACCCCCAAATTTAGTAGACATCACTATGGTGGATACATAACATACATACATACAAACATAATATACAACAATATATGTACAACATACATACAACTTATAGTGGTGGTACAAAGGAATGGGAAGTTATGAATGTCTGCAGGGTAGCAGAGACCACTCACCTGTTTCATTGACTTCCTAAACCAGATAACAGCTCAGAAAGGGATGTTTTCTTAGAGAATTGAATCTAATAAAACAACTTTTAACTGTGTTAAGATGGGGAAGGGAGGTAGAGGTGACTGAAATCAGAGGCAATGCCTTTCCTGCCAAGAATATTACCTGTTGAAACTAAACATGCTGAGTCCTAAATAAGGTCAAATTTGGGAATACAGCCCTATAGATGGTGAGTATGATGATGATGGTGTCAGTGCATGTCATCACCAATCTAGATAGAGGTACAGAAAGGTCAGCGCCTCAAAAATAGTTAGAATGAACTAATTTGTGACCAGACTCACCTATGAGGCAACTAGACAAGAGTGTTGGATTTGGAGTCTAGAAGACCTGAGCTCAAATTTGGCCTCAGACACTTACTAGCTGTGTGGTCCTGGGTAAGCCACTCAATGTCCACCTTCCTCAGTTTCCTTATCAGGAAAATGGGGATAACAATAGTACCTATCTCCAAAGATTGTTATAAGGATAAAATCAGATAATATTTGAAAAAAATTTCTGCAAACTTTATAGTGATATATAAATGCTAGTTATTATTATCATTAATTATTATCAGTAGTAGTAGTAATAATAATATTTCAAGGGCAGCTAAGTATTACAGTGAAAAGATTAATGGACTTGAAGTCAGGAAGACTCATCTTTTTGAGTTCAAATTCAGCCTCAGACACTTACTAGCTGTGTGACCCTGGGCAAGTCACTTGACCCTGTTTGTCTCAGTTTTCTTATCTGTAAAATGAACTGGAGAAGGAAATGGCAAATGCTTCCAGTATCTTTGCCAAGAAAACTCCAGATGGGGTCAACAAAGAATTGGACACAACTGAACAGCAGCATTATTATTTTGCAGAAGAAATATGAGAAGTATTTCTATGTATAACCATATGACAATGCAAATGCTTGCCTGTGTAATGTATGTCTTCTACACAATTGCATATGTTGGTTTTGATGTTGGTATATGTTGGTATATGATGAACATATGTACTGATCACTGCATATTTGAGTTATGTTTATGTTTTTCAATCTTGCTATTTATTCTTATTTGCTTATGAGTATCATTATCATGTCAACATGACACTGGCAGCTACATCTGTCTCTACCGAGGCTTTATTTTCTGTTCTTTATCTGCATATACATTAATTATTGTACATGTGTAGGTATTCTATTTATTAATTTGGAACTATCTCTTTTCCTCTAAGCCCATCCTTATCTTTTATTATTCCTCCCTTCACAAAATGGCAGTTTTTCCTAAGCTCCCATTCCTCCCCTTCCCACCCTCCTATCATGAGCACAGAGGAATGGTGGGGAGGCTGAGGAGTCACGACCTCGGTGAAACATCTGTGTAAGGAAAAAGGTGACTCCAGAAACTGTGACTCAGTTTGACTGTGACACTTCAGCTGGTATGTGCATTTAGGCACATGGAGGCTTACTGTTGTTTAATCACTCATGGCTGCTAAAAGTGAATGAATGAAAATAAATGCAGACCAAAATGACAATCTGAGTTTCTCAGTGTCCTGTTCTTGTGCTATCCTATTAAAAATCATTCTCTTTCTTCCCCTCACATTCCATCTTGTCTTTTCCCATCTCAGTTTCTTTGTGGTGGATGCCATCTACAAAACTCAGCAATAAGGAATGCCTGACAGCCATGAAAATGGAATGGTGATAGCACCCCAGTCAGAGGGTGTGAAATGCGGCAGGGCTGGGGAGGGAGGGAGAAAGTTGGAAGGGGGAAGGGAGAGAGAGAGAGGGAGAGAGAGAGAGAGAGAGAGAGAGAGAGAGAGAGAGAGAGAGAGAGAGAGAGAGAGAGAGAGAGAAAGAGAGACAGAGAGAGAGACAGAGAGAAAGAGAGAGAGAGACAGAGAGACAGAGAGAGAGACAGAGAGACAGAGAGAGACAGACACAGAGACAGAGAGACAGAAAGTTTATGTAGAGAGGCAAAAGAAGGAGAGAAAAGAGAGGCACACAGAGACACAGACAGACACTGAGAAAGATAGGTTCACACAGAGAGATAACTAGACAAAAGAGGGAAGAGAAAAATATGGAGAGATGCAGAAACACAGAAAGAAGAGAGACACAGACAGAGACACAGAGAGACAGATTAAAAGAAGAAAGGGAAGGAGAAAGAGGAAAAAATGAGGGAGAGGACAATGGTGCCTGTCCAGTCATTCCCAACTCTGAACAGCTTCCAAATCTCCTACATTCACAGGCAGCTCCTAGCCAAGGCCCACAGCTGTCATGCATTTTCAACAGATTCCACAGGGCCTAGATGAGGTTGGAAGACATTCCTTTGCTCTTACACATTAGCTAAAAGGAATTACCGTAACATCTGATATTGTGGAAGTGGGAAATTTGCCATCCTGACCTTGCCCAAAGCATTCCGGAACTAGGAGTCCAAGGATTTATGAGCTCAGACGGCCTCTAAGGGTCACCAGGGCCCCTTCCTTGGCATTTCAGCAAAGCTCCAGCAGACCAATGTGCTCTTAATTTGGAGGAGCTGTGATGCAGTATGGTCCAGATAAAGTGACTGGACACATGCTTCTGCAGGAGGTCCATCATCGGAAAGGCATGTTCCTCTGGCGGCCTTCCTAGCTGTCAGTAATGTGCTGATACACCCCAGCCAATCACTGGAGACCAGGCCAGATAAACAGGATGTTCACAATGTGTGCCATGGCTCGAGTGGCTAAGAAACCTTCGGCATATTTCACAGTCTCCTAATGGGATTGACATGCATTGCTTCATCTACATCTGTCTGTTTAGGGGAGAAACACAAACACCATGGAAACAATGCATTAGAAAGGGCCTTCCTTTTGGACTGTCTTGGTAGCTGAGATGATGGGAAAAAATGTGGGATCCACTGGGGACCAGTCCCACTTTGATACTGTGAGCTGCCTTGCTGGGAAGGACCTGTAAGTCACCCCCAACATGGAGGAAGGAGCCTATTCATGCAATCCATGGCTATTGTCTGCTGGCAAAAAAAAAAAAAAAAGACAGGGTTGACCGTAGAGAAATAATTCTACATGCCAGAGAGCTAATCACATACTTGCTTTTCCATAAAACTCTCCATACTGGAGACATTTATATACAAGACGAACTGGTCAAAGCTATGCTAAGGCTCTTTCTGTTCAGTGATGTCACGCAGGCTATTTTCTCCTTGTTGCTACCTATTTTCAATATCACATCATCATGCCTTTGTGCAGATTTTCCCCTTGTGGCTGGAATGTATTCCTTCTTCACCTCTGCATTTGAGAATCCTTAACTTCTTTCAATACTTAATTCAAGTGCCATTTTCTTCATGTTCTGAGGCATATCTTGAGCACTTGACCCACCCTTTTATGAATGATCTCCCATCTTGTTTACAGTATCATACATCTCTTGTATCCATTTCTTGGTGCACATATCGTAAGCAGAAATTATTTTGTTTTGGGATTTGTATCCTTAGAGCCTAGCATGGTATCTTGGACATAGCTGTTAGGCAATAAATGCTTTTGAATGAATGAATGCCATAGTAATGTTCACGCCCTCAGCATCTCTCATCTGGACCACTGCAACAGTCTGCTGACCAGTCTCCTTGCTTTCAGTCTCTCCCTGCTCCAATGTATCTTCAATTTACCTGCCTAGAAAACCTTCACTGTGCTCCATGACTGAGGATAACACATGATATTGTGAGCCTGATATTTAAAACCCTCCACCACATGATTCCCACCTACCAGGATCAGAGAACTTAGTGTAACTTAAGTAACTTGCCCAAAGGTTGCCCAAGTAGATTGGTACAGAATGGGGTCCACCTCTGAGGGCTGTGCTCCTACAGCTTTGCTTCATGCTATCTTCTAGTTTTGTTTCCTATTACACCCTTTACCATACCTTTTGTTTTAGTTTAGATGCTTAATATTCCATGTGACATGTCATCTTTTGCTTTCATGACTTTGTACAACTGGTGCCTCTTATCTCTCCTGATTCCCACTTCCCTTTTTTTGTGCTTTCTCCTTTTTTTGAACTATTCTGTATCACTCATCTGTGTGCATGTTGAATTTCCTCTCCTCCCAGAATGTAAGGTCTTGGAGGGTCAGTACTTACTATGTTTCCTAAGGCATTGTGCTAGGCTCTAAAACAAAACAAAACAAAACAAAACAATATATATATAGCTCAGAGTCCCACTTATTGGTTTTGTGCCCATGGACAAGCCCCTTCCCTTCTCTGGGATTTAGTTTCCTCCTGTAATAGGAAGAGTGTGAAATATGTAGACTTTTCTAGCTGTAAATCTGCTCTAGTCACTTAGCCCCCATTTAGACCTCAGTCTCATGATCCAAAAATGAGAGGTGGGCACTAAATGTCGGAGACACCTAAAAGCTCTTTGAACCTGTAGCACGTGGACATCTTCAAAATTTGATTAGAAAACATAAACTTTCATTTTCCAGCCGATTGGATGGAACCCCAATTTCTCTCTCCCTCAGACCTTCCATAGCATTTCTGTTCTTGTGCACTGTTCTTGTACTGTTCTTGCCTTGTAATTGTGGGCCAAAGAATTATCGTTTTTGGTGCCTTACCTACATGCTGGACTGCCCTTCATGGAGGTAGTGACTGAGATTTCTCTAACTATATCTCCTCTGTTAGCTAGCACAATATTCTGTATACAACAGACACTCAATAAAGGTTCAGTTAGCGAATTCAATAGTGACTAGGCTTTGTAGACTCTTAGTAGACTGCCTCTGACACCTATTGACTGTGTAGTCACTATGTAGACCCTATGTAGTCACTTAACCTTTCAATGCCATAGGCAACTCCAAGAATATGAATTGGGTAGAAGGTTTTGATCTACACTGGTAAAGCTGGATACATAACTGAGAATTCATTCCCTATAGTAATTAAATCACACGTCCAGCTCTTATCATTATTCTTCTTATTTCCCCTTCCCCCTAAAATGAATTTACTTTCACTATTTTTCTTATGATCAGTTTCATCTTTACTGTAAATATATTCTAGAATAACAATGATCTATAAATTCATTGGCTCCTATGATAGTAAAAATCTCTGAGAATATGTAACTTAGAATTGGGAGGAACCTTAAGGGTGGGCTTAATCAAGCTCCTTATCTTATAAAAGAAGCAGCATAGTGTATTAGAATTGATTTTGCATCAGGAAATCTGGGTTTATATATAGCTTGTGACACTTGCTAGTCAAGTGTCCAAGGATAAGTCAATCAATTTCTCTGAACAACAATTTCCTCTACTCTAAGACTGAGGATAATATCTACATGGTAAGAATATTGTAAAGATCCAATGAAGTTATATACATAAAATGATTTTCAAACATTAAATGCTATATGATTGATAGTTAATACTACTGGTACAAGGTAAATAAATGACCAAGAGAGGTAAAGATGAACAGTTTTTATTAAACTCTTGGAAATTTATAGCACTCATTCATTCATTTTGCAGGTATTCATTTATTCTACAAGCACATGCTAAGTCCCTACTGTTTATAGGCGTGATGTGGGATGACTTGTAACCATTGCAAATATTAGCAGAGAAAATAAAGGTATTGTCTGTATTTGGCATTTAAAATATGGATAAACTTGCAGGTTTATTTTCCCAATTTGAACCTCAAGGAATGAAGGTCCCTCTCCCCCCCCTCCGCCCCTGCAATGCTCAGCACTTTGAATTCCAGATAAAAGGCAGTCAGAATGCAGAGGCCTGCTTTTAATGGTGATGAATGGGCCCTTGGACAGATGCACATCTGTCCTCCTGAAGCAATCTAAGAGTTCAGGGAAGGAATTTTATAGCATGTTTTTCTAGTTGTCTATTGATGCTACATGTGATTTTTTTTTAAAGAATTGAGATGGAAATTGTTGGATTTCTAAGAAAAAGCAAGATCAAATTTCTTTTTATTTTCAAGTTAACTCTTTATTGCTCAGGATAAGGATGATGAAAATCTCAGCACCGTGGAGCCAAAGCAACTGTAGATAAGCTTGTATGGATTTGTTTTAGTGTTGAGATGGTGGTTGTTATAATTTACTCTCTCCATCTTTTTCAACATGGTTTGGATAGAAACTTTCTTGAGATAAGTCACTATCTTGCTATTTTTATGTACAATATTTGATGGATTATTGCACAAGTGGATAAAATCACTGCTTTTTGTAGCTGAGTAAACATATTAGAGTGTAAACTCACTCTACTTAGACTCATCAAAAGAGTTCTCAGCAGCAGGCAGGACAATGGGAAAGATAGACATCTCATCCTGTCCCCACATGATTTAGGTCTTCTCTGATCAGTCTCTATATTTTGAAAGACTTTGTTCCACGGATCATGGAGATAGGGTATTTGACATCTATTAAGAATGTTGTTTTTGAGTTTTTATGAATCAATGTTATGTCTGGGCCATTATGAGCAATTGTTCAGTCTGAGATAATGGCCCGGTTCCAGTGCAGTTTTATTGGTTGAGTTCGCCAGCATATTTTGAGGGAATTTGTTGTCTCTCAGTCTATGAGAGATAGGGAGTTTCTTTGACAGCTAGGTGGTATGGTGGAGGAAGGGCACAGTTTTGATTCCAAATGCTTTCTCAGATATTTAGAAGATGTAACTGGACAAGGGAAGCTAGGTGGCACAGTGAAGAGAGTTGGCCCTGGAATCAAGAGGATCTGAGTTCAAATCCAGCCTCAGACACTTACTAAGCTGTATGAACCTAGGCAAGTCACTTAACCCTGTTTGCCTCAGTTTCCTCACCTAGAAAAGGAAATGACAAACCACTCCAGTATCTCTGTCAAGAAAACCCCAAATGGGGTCAAAAAGAGTCAGACTCAACTGAAATGACTGAACAACAACAAATTCTGGGCAAGGCAGTTAATCCCTCTCAGCCTCAGTTTCCTTATTTGTAAAATGAAGATGATATTAACACTTACTTCCCATTATTGTTTTGAAGATCAAATGAGATAACATGTAAAATGTTTCATAAAACATAAAGCACTATATAAATGCTAGGTATTATTATGTATAATTATAGCTACCAGGTCATATTTTATTAGGTATTATTAGGAAGGTACTAAAGGTTTATGTGTCACATTTTCTCCTCTTGTTATATAATCTGCACTGATCAAAACAATCCAGGCTCCTTAAGAATCACCCTCATGTAAATTCTGGTGACCGTAACCTGATCCTGAATTCCCATCATAGACTCTTTCCTTTCCACAAATTTAAGATGCATGACAGTCACTTGTATCCAATGCTTCTTTGTCAATGTAGTGTGTAGAATTGAACAGTTCAGTTCAGGCAGATATTGCCCATGGAAGGTTTTTTGATTCTGCTTTTGCATTTTATATACTTCATTAAAAGGTAAACTGTTTTTAATTGCACTATACATATCCAATGATGCATATTTGTTATGAATCTTTACTGCTGCCCTTCACAGTGAGATCTGCTTATTCCAAAAATACTTCTATAGATTCTGAGCATCATGTACTGTAAGAATACTTAGAAATTCTCCTTATCCTTTTTGATAAAGAAGCATCAATCTTTCCATATATAGTTGTCTTAGGTTTATGGTTTTTCAGGCAACATTATCCTTTTTTTGTTAGTGTACTTTCCAGATCTGTCACGATCTTTTTCACAGATTTAAAGGTTTACTTTTATATTAGTATTCCATAGCTATGAATGGCTTTAGGGGTCTTGTTCCTATTCGGCTTTCATATCAGGATGGTAGTAAGCATCCATATATTTAGCCATAGAGTTCTCTTTAATATTTTTACACTCAATATTTCTTACCTGGATGAGACCAACACATGTGTAAGTATTGCCTTCATCTCTTAGCTCAATGTGATTTCTCAATTCACACTCAAAGCCCTTAGTCACTACCTTTATTGTGTGTGTATATTGAGAATTTTATGCTTATAGAGTCTACATGATATTGTGGAATCTTTGGAGAAAGATCCCAGCAGATGAAGGAGTGTTTTAATGTGTTTGTGTTTTTTGGTGAAGTGATATAGCTTAATGCCATTCATGTCCATTAAGTAATTAAAAAGATGTTTGGTTGAACTCTGTCTTTACCTTGGAAGCCATCCTTACTTATTTTATCTATCTGAAGCTTAGAGATGTAGTGATTTTTTAAAATGATTTTTCTACTTTGGTGAGTAGTATATTGTTACATGACTTATAGACATAGACAAAAAGAAGTGTGAAACCCTTGCTAATAGCTGATGAGAGCAGTTTCCAGCTTTGTTATAATACAGTCCTAGTAAATAATACTAGTATTCATGTCTTCAGTCCATTTCATGTGGTAGACTCATGGCCTGCCCATTTTCATTGTTTCATTTGCACTGAAGCATTTCAAACAGGTGAGGTATTTGTGTTCCTTATTTGTTGTGGTGAATCTTCCCTTCCGTGGTAGCAGAACACAGAGGAGTGCCATTGTTCTCTACTTTCCTATTTGTCAAACCAATGACCACATTGATGTGTAATAGAGGCAGCCTGGCCCTCTATGCCACCCTTTTCTATTTCTGAACTTCTTAGGAATAGTTACATCACAATGAACAGGCTAATAAGCCAGCCTGTGGGATCAGCATTTCTGGGCTCCTGCAGTGTCTTCCTGGCTACTATAACATTCTCTGGGCATATGAGGTTACTACATACATCACTCTGACTGATATTCACCTATTTGGCATTGATCCCTTCCCCTCACGACATGAATGGTGGTGCTTACTTTAACAGGGGGTATTTATTATTATTATTATTATTTATATTTTAAAAGTAAATAAACTCTTCCACTGAAAATGAGAGTTGCTGAGCCTAGGTTTTCAGCATACTTCTGTCTTCCTCTAAAAAGTGGGTTTAGTCTGATGATTGTAATTGGTGCCATGGCAAAGTGTCTTGTGTTTGGTGATCTCCATTGTTTCTTTTGGTACTAACTGCCTGCTCTACGACTGTGATGCCTGGCATTGATTGGGTGAAATCCCCTTGTATGATATCACAGTGGCTAATATAGAAGTATATTGCCTAGGAATGGCAACATATTCATCCATTAATGCCCCATTAGCATATTAATATAAGTCAGTTGAGCAGAGCAATTATCTCTATTCATAGAAATGTGACATAGGCTAGGCTCATTTTAATAAGAAGTGGAAGGAAGAGGAATTCTAATTCTAATATGAACGCAGAACTTCTGGAGATACCTCAGAGAGCCTTGGTGCTATGGGAATACAATGATTTCCTGGAGATCAGAGTTAACCAGGTAGGGTGACAGTAACTCCACCCCAGGATAATAAAATTTTAGGAGTATTGCCTTTTGTCTAACAACCTAGAGAAAACTAAGCCTGATACCTATACAGTAAGAAGAATTAGTTAAAATAAAATGTGAGGTGACATTCTCCCTCTTTCCAGCTGGACATTATGGTGACCTCTCCTGCATTGGCCTGGAAGTGCCACCAAGCCAATGGAAGACAAAGAACTTAGTCTTACCTCAGCTTTGCTTCTCCTCCAGCACCTAATCTAGTGCTCACTACCAAGAAGATGCTTAATAAGTCTTGTTATTTTTGTGTTCTGTTATCAGTCATTCAACAAGTATTTATTAAACACCTACTATGTTCCAGGCATGGTGTTAAACGATGGAAATAGAAAAGTCAAAAACAAAACAAAACAAATGAATGAATGAATAAAAAGAGTCCCTGACCTCAAAAAGCTTAAGCCCCTGTAGTCCAGCCCCACTTTCTCTGAGACTTATCTCCTAATTTAGCTTCTTGCTTCAAGTCTCTTCCCTCTCCAAATTGAGCTTCCTAAAGTTCAATTCTGAACATGTCATTTGCTTGCTCAAGAATCTTTGGTGCTTTGCTACAGCCTTCAGAATAAAAGCCGAACTCCTCAGCTTGGCTCTTCAAGCCTTCGTGGTCTTTCCACAACCTCTTGTCCTTCCAGATGTCCCAATGTCTAATCTCTTCTAACCCTCACCTTAGTCCTTACTTAGATCTCCTACCCCTCCGTCTGCCAGCTTTCCCAGGCTATCACCCCAACACTGGGCTCACTTTTCTCTCTTTGAAATCTTGATCCTTTGATTAGCAAATTCAATTTGATACTGTTGATGCTGCTTGTCATCTTCAAGTCCCTTGCCCATCATGGTAATGTCATTCATTGTTTTCTAAACCCATTGGTGGATTTCCAGCAGCATGACTATCACTCACTGCATAAATGCTTATTTCTTCTCTTCCTCCTTCCTCTCTTTCTTCCTCCCTCCCTCCCTGTTTTCCTCCCTCCTTCTCTATTTCCTTCTTTCTCTTTTTCTTCCCTTCTTCCTCCCCTCTTTCTTCACCCCTCTCTTTCCTTTTTTTTTCTTTTTCTTTCTTTTCTCCATTTGGGAAGGGGATAGTGAGAGGAATGGATTAAAAACAAAAAGAAAAGTTGAAAGTTTCTTTCCCCAAAGCTGAGAAATTAAAATTTGACAGGTCAATATGTGGTCCAGCTGTATGCTATAGAGGACTTTGCAGTACTACTTGATTGCATTCTTTATAAATCATAAAGTGATCCCCTGGCAACAACTCTGTGGAGCTGGGGTGGGGGCTGGACGTGTCGGTTTAGTCTTATTTGACAAAGAGGAAGTAGAAACTCTGGCAAATGGTTAAGTGACTTCCTGCTATGATTATGATCACGCTTATTGTTGTGGCCTTCACTGGTCAGCGTCTAAGGCATCCTCCATCCCCATGTTCTTCTCCTATGCAAGGAATTCTCATAGGACAGAGGCATCTGAATAATTCCAATGACATACTTTCATGAAAACAGGGAGGACCCAGGAAGCCCAGGGCTAGGGTTACGAATTCCACTTGGCTTCCTCTGCTCTTTGGGATTCTCCCCTACACAGCTTCACCCTCATGATTGCCCTTGGACTGGTCAGGGGGACACTAACTAATCATCCCATTTTTCCTCTTTACTCTGTCACATTTGTTTTCAGCTTCCCTCTGACTCACATGGCCACTTCCAGCTGAGTAATGCCTGACTTGTGCTCTCTTAGTACAAACATAACATTCTAGCAGTGTGACACAGCATTTACTAGTCGATTGTTATGAAATCTGGGTCGCTGATAGGAGAGAGAAGAGGTGAGCCCATCAGCTACCTCTGAGCAGACATCCTTGGTCTTCGGACATTGGTGCCTTATTCTGTGACAAACAGGAGTTTCCCTGGAATGCTTTTGAAGACTTTTACCACCCATAAGCAGTGAGAAGCACTCCTGGGTTCCATTATAAATGCTCTCATTCATTTTAATAGTCCAAAAACTGGACTGTTTTTATGATTGCATGAAGTTAGCTTGTTCTCAGACACTACTTTTGCAGGTGATAATGATGGGTTCGTCATCTGATTAAATACTATTTCAATGTTTCCTACACCTTTAGAGTGCATCTGGGAATGAGGCCATATAGCCATGGGGAGCACATGGACCCATAAAGGCATAACAGAGTGCACTTGAGGAAAGAGTTCAGTTTGTCCTCCACTGCCACTTATTCACCTTGGGCTCTGAACAAAACACACCTGGGTACATGTAAGGCTTCAAGGAGAAATTGAGAAGATGAGGTAAGTTCTGACCAAACTCTGCTTTTCTGAGTCAGAAAGACTTCATGAGGGCTTGCCTCCTTTTCCTAGACACAAACACTTGTTTATTCTCTTGAAAATTTGGTTTATCCACTTCATGAATGAGTTCTACTCCACCCCATCCCACCTGCACATCTTATCCATTGCATTCCAATGAAATTGAAAAGAGCTCATGGCTTCTTCATACAAAAGCACAGAAGTGATGTATGAAGCTGGAAAAAATTGCAGTTACCCATGAGAGCTTTGGTGGGTGTGGTGTAAATGAATAAAATGAAGGGCTCTTATAAATGAGGTAATACTGTACCTTCATTTAAAGCCATAGATTTGTTACATATAAAAATACTCAGGATGGAAGAACTCTGGGATAATGAGTGAAAATTCTGAGATAATGGTTCAATGGATTAGCAAGGGTGTTTAGTTGTCTAATATACACCCTGTGACATGCTGGGTCTTGGCATTACAAAGATAAATATTCAACATTCCTTGCCCTCAAAGTACTTATGTTCTGTTGGAGGCAAACACTTATGAGTGTAGCAATTTCCCCTGACCTTACTGCCCTCCCTCCCCCCCACCATTTCTACGAAAGTTTGAAGACCCACCATGGTGGGAGAATATTTCTCCCCCTCAAGTTTCCAGAGATAATCATAGGTCTCCACTCAGTATAAGTCACACTCCTTCCCCAATATCAACTAACTAGATGAAATCAATTACCTTTTGCAATATGACACTGTGAAGAACAGTGAACATCTTAGTAGTTCTCAGCAACGTGATGATCCAAGACAATCTCAAAGGACTAATGATGAAGCATGCTATCTGCTTCCAGAGAAAGAACTGATATTGATTGAATGCAGACTGAAGCCGGCTATTTCTCACTCTTTCATTTTTTTCTTTTGAGTCTTTGTGCACAAAATGACTAATACGGAAATGTTTTATATGATTCACATGTCTAACCTATCTATACATGATTGGTTACTCTCTCAGGGAGTGGGGAGGGTCGGGAGGGAGGGAATAGAATTTGGAACACAAAACTGTAAGCAATTGTTTAAATTGTTTTAACATGCAATTGGGGAAAAGTAAAAATTTCATATATATGCATGTATGTATATATATATGTGCATATGCATGTGTGTATATATGTGTATATACATACATATCTATATCTATCTGTATCTCTCTCTATCTATTTCTCTATTGAGTGAGAGAGAGAGGGAGAGAGAGGATTTGCTGAGGTGTTGTTTGTGCTTAGTTTTCCAAGAGAACCAATGACATCAGGAGGGTTATGTGTTGACTCATGCATGAATTGGATTTAAGTGAGACAGAGTTGCACAAAGTCATCAGCTTCACTGTCTCTTAGAGAGTCATCGAAGTCCAGTGGCAGGACAAAAGTCAGGATGACCGGCAATGGTTCAGGATGCAGAGGATGACCTTGGCATCTGCAATGTCTGACCAAGCTCTAAGAGCTCCTTGGTGCCTGCATTAGTCACCTTCAAGACTTTGGGAACAAATTGTGCTCACTCCATTCCTCTGGGGGAAATCTTGGGGTAGACACTCCCCCGCCCCCATCCCAACTCACCCACAGCTTTGTGGCCCATTGGTTCCCTTCAATGTAGTTTATGTTATACTGAGAAGGTACAGCAAGGGCAGAAATACAAAAACATTCTCACAAACCACTAGGTATAATCTCCCCTCTTCAGTGACTCAGTCCCTGGTCTGAACAAGCTCAAATTTAAAGTACCTACTAAAAAACATCCTCCCCTTTCCCTATCCCCCACCAAGTCTGGACTACTACCCTACTGGACTATTTCTGGACTGCTGGTAGGTCTGCCTGCTTCTTCCCACTCCAATCCATTCTTCATTCTGTCACTAAATTGATTATTTTTGGAGGGGAACGCAAGGCAATTGGGGTTAAGTGACTTGCCCAAAGTCACACAGCTAGTAAGTGTCAAGTGTCTGAAGTCGGATTTGAACTCAGGTCCCCCTGAGTCCAGGATTAGTGTGTTCTATTCACTGTGCTACCTTGCTGCCCCTGAAGTTATTTTCTTAAAACCCAGTTCTAATTGTGTCAGCCCCCCACCAGCCCACACTCCAGGGGCTCCCTATTGCCTTCAAGATCAAACACAATATATTTGGCATTCAAAGCCCTTCGTATTCTGTCCCTTCCTACCTTTGTTATCTTTTTATACCTTATTCCATAGCACATACCATTGGATTCAGGGTCACTGACCCCTTGACCGTTCCACAGACAGGACACTCAATCTCTTGTCTCCAGACGTTTTCTCTGGCTGGCTCTCATACCTGGAATGGTCTCTTTCCTTTCTTCCTACTACTGACATCCCTGGATTTCTTTAAGTCCCAATTAAAATCCCACTTTCTACAGGTAACCTTCCCTAGACCCTCTTAATTGTAGTGCCTTTGCTCTGTTAATTATTTCCTATTTATCGTTGCTTTGTTTGTGCATCATCTCCCCGATTAGATTTTAAGGGCAGGGACTGTCTTTTGCCTCTTTCTGTGTCTTCAGGGCTTAGCACAGTGCCTGGCAAACAGTAGGTGTTTTATTAAAGTTTATTGATTAATTTATTAGGAATGATATAGAGATATGAGAATCACATGCATAGAGGTAATTATTAAACTCATGGGAGTTAATGAGGTCTTCCAGGGAGAATGCAGAGAGAAGAGAGTTCAAGGAAGAGGTTTGGAAGGCAATCCCTTGTCATAGGAACAGCTAGATAATAGGAGGAGAAAGAAGAGAGATAAGTGTCAAAAAAAAACCCACCGAGGGTCCCCAGGGTGCTTAACATCTTCAAAGACTACAGGGGGTCAAGGGAAAAGGTTGTAAGGTTTGGCAGTTAGGAGATCACTGGTAGCTTTGGAGAGAGAGGTGTCACTTTGAATGGTGAGGTTGGAAGCTACACTGTACGCCAATTTATCTTAAAGATGGAAAATACAGTGAAAATGTTTGCTAAGAAACTACATGTTTTTGAGATCTAGAAATATTTAGAATCAAAGTTTTATAGAATTAAAAATAGTCAGCTTATGGAAATACAATACAAGGTCTTGAGGTCAGGGATTCTTTTTCAGTTTTGTTTCTCTGGAGACTAATACAGTCCCTTGAACAAAGCAGGCACTCAGTAAATGCTAGTCAAATGGAATTGACTTGAAAAATGATGATTTCTCTAAGACCAAAAATATCTTCCGGAAATAAAAGGACTTTAGAGAGAATCTTATAATATCTCTGATATAATCTCTGATTTTACAGAATAGGAAACTGAGGTCCAGAAAGGGGAAATGCCTTGCCTAAGGTCACTTCAGAAGATTCAAATGCAGCTCTTTAGACCCTAATTCCAGGGCCCATTACACAAACACCCATGCCCTTCCTTAAGTGAAGACACTTTGTAGGAAGAATGAAAAGGATGCTGTGTGTCTGTGTGTGTGTTTATCCAGTAAACTCACATTTCAACTTCCCTCTCCAATTTGGCTCAGTAGTTGTCAATTGGCAGCTAGGTTCCTCAGTGGTTAGAGTACTGGGCCTGAGGTCAGGAAGAGAATTTCCTCAGTTCAAATCCAGCCTCCAACATTTACTAGCTGTGTGACCTTGGTCAAGTCACTTAATCCTGTTTGCCTCAGTTTCCTCATCTGTAAAATGAGCTGGAGAAGGAAATGGCAAACCACTGTAGTATGTTTGCCAAGAAAACTCCAAGTGGGATCATACAGAGTCAGGCATGGATAAAATGACTGTACAACATTTGGCAATCTTATTCAGTCTAGGCACAATTGTCTGTTTACCTTTTAAATTTAAACACATATATATACACACACACACAGGCACACTCACACCCACACTTGGTTATAAATGACCAGAATAATTTAGGTCTCAGTCCCTAACATAATTTTGAAAGAAAATGAAATAAGATCCTCCAATCTGAATTTAGCCTTGAGCGTTAGCAGCTTGAGGCAGCTTTCCTAAGGATTTGTGAATGGCCACAGGGTGACCACAAAGCCTGATGACATCCTTTCTCGGAGAATTCTTTTGTCGGTTGATTATGTCTTCATTTCTCTCTGTGGCTATCACTCTCCTCTGTGTGTTACCTTTGCTACAGCATGAAAGAGGCTAAGAGCCCCTTCCCTTCTTTCCTCCACATGTCACATACTCTGCTCCTAAGATAAGAAAGATTTGTGTGACACAGATACTTAATTCAAGAAAGACATGCATTATGTAGCTGAAATCAAAACTCATGCATTCATGTGACCTACTTACATCTCCAATGTGGAAAAGATTAAGGCCAACAACAAAATCGAAACTTCTGGTTAATCCAGTTGAATTTTAAATGTGAGAATGGAATTCCAAGCACTTAACACATTTTTCCTCATGACAGAGACTAAATTTATGGATGTGGTATCTTGAAATAAAAGAAAACCTTAAGTAATAAAAAAGGAATGAAGCTTAATGAGTTATAGGTTAGGTCAAGGGAGAGGCAATTAAAAAAAGGAAGAAGAAAGGGGGGAAAGCATCTTTTAGAAAGTTAGAATTTAGCATCATAGCTCTGGAGATGGAAAGAACCTTAGAGGGCATCAGATTCACTCCCTCATTTTGCACATGGAGAAACTGAGGCTTACAGAGAAATAACTTGTCTATGGTCATACTGGTAATTCAGGCAGTGAGCAGCAGAGCCAGAAAAAACATGTGGCTGTACACACACACACACACACACACACACACACACACACACACACACCCATACACACACACTCCTTTACTCCAGAAGATGTGTTAATGAATAAAAAAAATACAGGAGTCCATCAAGGACCTACCATGAAACTCAGGCAGTTTTGATTTAGTCTTTGAGAAGAAGCAGAGGAAACAGAAAAGTCCTAGTTTCTCAGATCTTTTTCTTTGGGTAATGTCAAAATGCACACATGTGTGCAGCAGGATTCAAATTATGCAGATAGGCAGGAACTTACAATGTGGATATCCTTGAATGTGCTAGAAAGGGGGGATGGGTTTTTTGAAAAGTTTTAGATGCCAGCATTTAGGAGCTGGGAAAGATGCTGGAGAAGATCTCTCTGGGTCATTCCCCTCCTTTCCCTCACTTCAGGGGTTTCAGGCTTGTACAAACACATCCGGAGGCCACTAATTGGTTCCACAGAAACACCTGAACTGGGTTATAAATGAAAGAAAGTTTAAGGAGAAGTAAAGAGGAGACAGAAGGAGAAGGGAGGAGAAGGGAGGAGAGGAGATGACAGGGAAAGAGAGAGGAGGAGTAAACAGGGAAGGATAGGGGAGGAGACAAGAGGAGAAGAGAGAAGGGAAGAGAGGAGAGAGGAGGGGAGAAGAGAAGACAGGACAGGAGAGGAGAAGAGAGGGGAGGGCAGGGGAGGAGAGGAGAGGGGAGGGGAGGAGAGGACAGGACAGGAGAGGAAAGGGAAGGGGAGGAGAGGAGAGGAGAGAGGAGGGGGAGAATAGAAGAAGACAGGAGAGGAGAGAAGAGGGGAGGGGAGGAGAGGAGAGGAGGGAGGGAGGGGAATTCCTAGCCCAATACAATCTTTCTCTGCCTTCTTTCCTACCATTCTGACACTATCACAATTGAAATACATGGAACCTCGCTTGACTAGGACCTATGCTACAATTTTCTTCGAATCAAGGTTGCCTTGTTCTAGAGGGTCTGAGTTCAAATGTGACTCACTTGTCACTAGTGTTACCTCGGCCATGGTGAGAAGCCTCTCTTGGCCTCAGTTTCCTCCTTTGTAAAACAAGGGGTTGCCATTGTTGATGTTTTGGTCCCTTTAATCTCTAAATACATAAACATGTATGTGCTTGCACACATACATGAGCATTTGTTCATACACATACATGCGCACACACATACATACATATATTTCCCAGCAGGGAAGCTAGTGGTAATGTTTCAAGCATTAGAAAGCTTCCAGACTAAGGAAATGATGTCTTATCACCCCCAGATAAGGGAGTGGCTGCAGAAGTGGAGGGCCACTCTTGGCTGCTCTCACTTTCTGATGAGGCTGGGGGCACCTTGGCCCAAACACCAGCCCCGTCAGAAGGTTTCTCAGCGGCCCAAACAATGAAGCTGGACCTCCTCCAACCGTGTTATGCTGTCAGGATGCCAATTATTTTTATTTGCCTTCATTAGCCTTCAGATCGAAAACAATTTGTTCTCTGGAGGGGAAAAAATAAAAACCACCACCAAACCATTCCCAAGTCCTTTGCTGACCCTTGGCATTGGCTCTTCGTTCCAGCAGACTCAGGCCTGCTGTGAAAGCTGATAACCTGAAGAAGGCCTGCTATGGAGAGGACATGGGCCCTCGCTCTTTATCGCTGACCTTTCCTCAAATGAGATGGTCAGAGAGAGGCCTTACCCAACCATCTATAGCAAGCTCTATTTTGCATGTTCTGGAAATGCCCGATCCAGGCCTTTGGCCAGGACTAGGTTTGTAAGAGTCAAAGGTCACCAGTCCTGAAAACAGAGGAAACAGCTCAGAGAATTTGGGTCTATTTTTTGTCTCTCGAATGAGGCCTCCAAACACATAAAAGCCCAATTCCTGACTTTCTAGGGGCAGATGCAGGAGACTGGAGATGCTTTTGTCTCCTTAGTTACAATACCATGCAACAAAACCAGATGTAATGGGGAAAACGTACAGGTTCTCTCTCCCTACTGGTTTTCACCAGAGCTTTTATTACATTCTGTTTCAATAAATAGACACATCCCCGTGCGCCATCTGCAATGTTACCACAGTACAAGGCTCGGTAAGATGAAGAGGCTGAGGAATGTCTCCTTGAACAATGTCCTGTTATTGACATCCCCCCATGGCCGCTGTGCAGAGCTCAGTTCAGGTAATAATAATTACTATTATTATAAAAACATTATCAACAACAAAAACGATGGAATATTAGTAATGGCTAACATTGACATGGCACTTACTATAGACCAAGAACCGTGTTAAGCACTTTACAAATATTACGTTATTTGATTTTCACAATAACTCTGAGAGGAAGACGCTATTATGATCCTCATTTTATAGATGAGGAAACTGAGCCAAACAGAGGCAGAATGCTCCATGAGGCCTCCTGGGGTTCAAAGAATTCAAATTTGTTTATTCAACAAATGAGCTCATTAAAAACAGCATGGGGTCCCTTTGCCAAACTACTGGTGAAGATACTTGGTTCTTTTGCCTTTGGAAAAAATTCAGTGACTCCATATGTTTTTGAATGTGCATCTATGGGTCACTTCATTTATGTTGCTACTTAGTCAACAAAAATTTATTAAGAATGTATTATGTGCCAGGTATTAAGCACTGAAGATACAAAAAGCACCCACTATGTGCCAGGCACTGCGCCAAACATGGAGGATATTTTTAAAACACCTACTATGTGCCAGCATTGCACTGAGGATACAAAACACCTACTATGTGCCAGGCACTGAAGATACAAAAAGCACCCACTATGTGCCAGGTGCTGTACTAAGCACTGAGGATATAAATAAAGGCACAAGAAACAATCTCTGTTTTCAAGGAGCTCACAATTTAATGGGGGAGACAATATGAAAATGGCAATGTACAAAAAAGATACCCACACCATAAACTGGAGATAATCGGCTAAATTTAAAATGTCAATCCCACTACCTGCATAGGAGGAATCGGGAATATTAGTAAGGCAGCTGATTTTATTTGACCCACATTGTCTTTGTTTGCAGCCCCAGTCCTTTAGTACAGTGTCTACACATAGTAAGCATGCAATAAATGCTAATTGACTGATTGACCACATGACTGTTGACAATGAATTTGTAAACCCATTAGGCAGGAACCATATTACATTATTTCAAATAAAGATGCAGCATCATGTAGTTTAACTTTAGATATGAAATCAGGACATTTGAGCTCAAATCTTGGTGCTGCTATTTGCTACCTGTGTGACCTAGGACACTTAACTTCTTAACTTGGACCTTAAGTGACTTAACCTATCTGAAGAAACCTCAGTTTCTTTGCCTATAAATCTACTGAGACTAGACTCAGATCACTTCTAGCCTCAGCAATTCAGTTCCCAGAAGCACTGGCAGACTGATCTGAGGGGGACAGTTGACAGCTTCTACCCTCAGGGTTCTATCACTAGCTGTCCTTCCAAAATGGCATCACTATGTTGCAAATGTGTCTGACTGGCTGATCCGACCAGTATGAGATGAAAAGTCTTCACTGTAGGTAGACACAAATCTTCCTCCACCCTTGGGGTTCTATCAACAGGTAACCATGAGGGGCCACTGGTTTCTCATATATATTTAGTTAGGCTTCTGCAAATAGCTTTGGGTATGCAAGGTTGGATATACCTGTGGCATGGGTTCCTGCTTCTACCAAATATAATGGACAAGGTTGCCTTATGTAGCATTCACTTTGGGCTTACTATTGTAAGACCTGTAAGCACTCAAAGACTGAGTGCCTGAGTGCTTCTGCCCTCCAGTTTTAGATAGACCCTATCTCCAAGTTTATGACCTTGTGATGTATTTCATCTGGTTAATTATCAATTGCAAAAAACACTGAGTTTTTCATGCCTCAACTTTATTCTATATTTTAAATCCAATTCTGATATCTTCTCCCATTAGAATGTAAACTCCTTGAGTATAAGGATTATTTTGTCTTTATACTTTTGTATCCCCAGTGCCTAGCACATAGAATGCACATAAGTTCTTGTTTCTCTCTCTCTCTCTCTCTCTCTCTCTCTCTCTCTCTCTCTCTCTCTTTCTCTCTCTCTGTCTCTTTTTTTCTCTCTCTCTATCTCTGTCTGTCTCTGTGTCGTCTCTCTCTCTGTCCCTCTATCTCTGTCTGTCTCTGCAGTGTAGAGGGGACCCTGGACTTTTTACAACTCTGCCGATATAGCCTAAGCATTGATGTGGTCTACTGGAATTGATTGACACTGGGAAGATCTTGGCAATGGATTGTATCTGCTTTCTGATGAAAAACCTCATTAAGTAGAGAAAAGCTTATCTCCAATGGACTGACCATCTGGTAATGAGTTAGTTTTTTGGCCATAGCAACTCATAAAGGAAAAATATATATAAAATGATCTTCAATTTTTCAGAGTTATTGTAAGGTGGGAAGGAAGTGCTAAGGTTGTCTACAAACTTCAACTTTATTGAAAATGCTCTAAATGTTAAGTTCCTTGTTAAATGACTGAGTGGAATTTCTATAGGAGAAATTAAATCACATGATTCTTGATATTCTCCTTAAAATCTAATCAAGAAATAATGGAAAAGTTTCAGCTAAATGGAAGCATGAGTTATAGATTTTCCTTGGAGAGTCAAATACAGTGTTGGTAGAGTTTTTATTGTGTACCCAAAGTCAGTGAGAAATCATATTACATGGGAAATTTGGTCCTTTTGTAATGCAGTGCACATGACAAATACATATGAAAAAATGACCTTATTAAAGCTTATACATCAACATTCATTGCCAACGTCAAAAGGGTGGAGAAATTTGATGTACAACTCAATAAGATCTTAGGTTAAATCAACACATACCTTAATATTAAGTGATTTTAATACAAAGATGGGGAGAGACAAGGAAGGCAAAAATATATTGCATCATGTGGATTTGGAATAAGGATAGAGAGAATCCAAAGTCCTATGGAAGGTATAGAAGCCTTGTGCCACCATATTGTGTGTGTGGGGGCTCCATTGACTATTCCACCCACTTTAAAGTAGTTAAACATTTTCCATTAATTCTTGCAGCTTCTTGGCTTGTCCTTCACAATATTTCTTGATTCCAGTCATATCTATGGCAGGTAAATGTAAAATTAGGCTAAAATCATTCTTTGCAAAAACATTTGTGGCTCTGCTTTTTTTTCTGTGAATATTTTAAGTTTTATTCTTAATTTATGGAATAAAACAAGTATTTCCATAACATAGTACAGTAAAAAAGATGATTTCAAATCTACTATGTATAACTTGAAATTCCATTAAAATATACAACAAATATTATGTACATTTCTTTTTTTCTTCCCTCCTCAGCTTTGCTTTTACAAGCTGAAGGGTTAAGAAAGATGGGTGAATTCTTCATTTGTGCAGTGGAAGGAATGAGTTGATTTCCAAATTCCTGGGCTTCTTAATGGGTTACTGTTTTTAGTAGGTTATCACAGTGTTTCTCACTGAGTCAATAGCCTCCCCAGATCAGCAGGCAGGCACCAGCTGTCATTTCTCTCCCTGCCCCCTGCTCTTTCCCCACAGTGGTTCTGAAAGATTTTGACAAGTTGACTCATCTTCATCAGTTTTAAAGGAGTAGGATAATCAATGGAGCCATACCATTATATTATGAATATTTTCTTTAAAATAAGAAAGGAGGGGGGCAGAGTTAAGATGGCAGAGTAGAAACAGGACTTCCATGGGGCTCCGGCTCCCACCTCCTCCAATTTATGTAAAAAATGACTCTAAACAAAATTTGGTGCTAAAGAACCCATGGAATGACAGAGAGAAGCTAACCTCCCACTGAAGCAAGTCTGGCAGGCTGGCAGGAAGGAGCTAGCACAGCATTCTGGGAGCTGAGCTTAGCCCCGAGTGAGCCCTAGGTTTTAGCCTCAGGGTGGCCTGATCAGCTGCTGGCTGGAGGGACTTCAGATCATCAGCTGCTGTGGTGGTTTCCAGAATTATCAACCCACAAATGCTAAAGACAAAGTGAGAGCTCAGTGCAGTGTGGACTTTGGGAACCAGGAATCCAGGTATTTGTCCCCTGGAGGGAGAAGAGGCTGAGGCTCCATAGCTGTGCAGCTGCCATCAAGTGGCTACTTCAGAGCTCCTGGCCTGCAGATTGTAGGGGGACCAAGCAACCAGCCTGAGGGGTAATCACTCTTGCTTTAACCTGCTTGGATCTGGATCACTGTCTAGGGTGGAGGTCCTGGAGAGCATGACCAGTATGCCAGAGCATGTGGAGGTTTTAGAGAGGGCACCCAACTAATAGCTCCAGCAGCTAAGAAAACCCCAGCAATTGGGACAAAGCTCCCCTTTCTGGTAGCAGAGCTCTACTGTGGCAAAAAGCTCAAAAGTCAAGTAATTGAGTGGCAACATGAGCAAGCAAAGGAAGCAAAGCAAGAAGAGGAATACAACATTAGACTCCTATTTTGGGGACAAAGAGGATCAAAGCTTGGAATAGGAGGAAGAGAATGAAATCAGAACTCCTGCACCAAAAGCTTCCAAAAAAAAAAAAAACATGAGCTGGTTATAGGCCATAGAGGAGCTTAAGAAGGATTTTGAAAACCAAATGAGAGGAGTGGAGGGAAAATTGGGAAGAGAAATGAGAACAATGAAAGAAAATTATGAAATGAGTCAACAACCTGACTGAAGAAAATAACATCTTGAAAAATAGACTAACTCAAGTGGCAAAAGATGCTCAAAAAAGCAATGAGGAGAATGCCTTAAAAAGCCAAATTTGCCAGAGAGAAAAAGAATCTCAAAATCTCACTGAAGAGAATTATTCCTTCAGAATTAGATTGGAGTAAATGTAAGCTAGAGATTTTATGAGAAATCAAGGTGCTATTAAACAAATCCAAACAAATGAAAAAAATAGAAGGCAATGTGAAATATCTCATTGGAAAAACCACTGACCTCAAAAATAGATCCAGGAGAGATAATTTAAAAATTATTGGACTACCTGAAAGCCATGATCAAAAAAAGAACCTAGAAATCATCCTTCAAGAAATTCTCAAGGAAAATTGCCGTGATGTTTTAGAACCAGAAGACAAAATAGAGGTTGAAAGAATCCACCAATCACCTCCTGACAAAGATCCTCAAAAGAAAAGTCTTAGGAATATTATAGCCAGGTTCCAGAGTTCCCAGATCAAGGATAAAATATTACAAGCAGCCAGGAAGAAATAATTTGAATATTGTGGAAACACAATCAGGATAACACAGAATCTGTCAGCTTCTACACTGAGGGATCAAAAGGCTTGGAATATGATATTCTGAAAGTCAAAGAAGCTGGGAGTAAAACCAAGAATCATCTACCCAGCAAAATTGAGTATCATGTTTCAGGGGAAAATATGGATATTCAGTGGAATAGAGGACTTTCAAGCATTCTTGATGGAAAAAGCAAAGTTGAATAGAAAATTTGACATTCAGATACAAGAAGCAAGAGAAGCATGAGAAGGTAAACAGGGAAAAGAAATCATAATGAACATATCAACGTTGAACTATTTATATTCCTAGATGGAAAAATGATAATTGTAACAGATGAAACTTTTCTAAGTATGAAAATAGTTGAAGGGAATATATATATATATATATGTATGTATATATGTCTGTATAGGAGGGTATATGGCTGTATGAATACATATGTGAGTGTGTATATATGTGTACAAGTATATGTAGACAGAGAGCACAGGACCAATTGAATAGGAAGGGATGATAATTAAAAGGTGAAATTAAGAGGTGAGAGAGGAATATAATGAGAGGAGATGGGGAGATACAGAATGGTGTAAATTATCTCATATAGAGGAGGCAAGGGAAAACTTACAATGGAGGGGAAGAACAGGAAGGCAAAAAGGAATGAGTCAGCCTTATTCTCGTTGAATTTGGCTTAGGGAGGGAATGGAATACACACTAAATAGGGTATCTCACCCTACAGGAGAGTAGGGGAGAAGGAGCTAAGAGGGGGGATGATAGAAGGGAGGGCAGGCTGGGGGGGGGAAGGGGAGTTGGAAGTACCCACTTTTGAAAAGGGATAGGATCAAAGTAGAAAATAGAACAAGTGGGGGGTGGGATAGGATGGAAGGAAATATAGTCAGTCTTTTACAATATATCCACTATGGAAATGATTTGCATAGCTACACATGTATAACATATATTGAATTGCTTATCTTCCCAGTAAGGGTGGATGATGAGGGAGGAAGGGAAAGAATCTGGAATTCAAAGTTTAAAATCAAATGTTTAATATATATATATATATATATATATACACAGTTTTACATGTAACAGGGAAATAAGATATACAGGCACTGCAGCATAGAGATCTACTATGCCCTAGTAGAGTCAGAGGGTATATGGGGGAAGATATGGGAGAGAGCATATTGAGGGAGGGGATATTCAGTGGGATCACTGCTTTGGGGTGGCGGGTAGGGGAAAAATGGGGAGAAAATTTGTAACTTAAAATTTTGTGGAAATGAATGATGTAAACTAAAAAATTAAAAAGGAGAGAAAAAATAAAAAAAAGAAAAGCAAGGAAAAAGAAGAAAGAAAAAAAGAAAAAATAAGTGGGGACTAGGCATAGTGAGTTCTGAGTAATATCATCACTATATATGGATATACATATAGCTCTCTCTCTCTATATATGTATATATACATATATAATTATACACACACATAGAAACAGAAAGTGAAAGATGCATTACAGATATGGGTCATCATTCCTGAATCAGCCATCTATGTACAGTAGTATCTTACTTGTTAGGAAAAAAAAAAACTTAAAAAAACAAAACTAGAAATAAAAATTAAAAAAAATGAGAAAAAGTACAGCGTTTTGTTTTTTTCGTCTAGGTCTCTGCAATCTGAGTTTCTGAGATATGGCCAAGCCTCACTCAGAAGAATCAGCACTTCTAGTGCATGATTCCGGACTGGTAGCTTGACAGGGAGGAGATGCTGTCCAATCTTTCCCTTGTATTTGTAGAACAGCCAGGTGAAGTGGCTAGATGTAGGGGGGGGGAACTGATGGCCAGTAGGCCATGTGTGGCCCTCTAGGTCCTCAAGTATGGCTCTTTGACTGAATCCAAACTTCACACAACAAATCCTGTGGCTTAAAGGCCACAGGTTCCTCATCCTGGGAGCATTGGGCTTGGAGTTAGGAAGACCTGAGTTCAAATCCAACCTTAGACGTTGTGTCTCTGGGCAAAAATTTAACCTCCCTGTGCCTCAGTTTCCTCGTCTATGAGATGGGGACAATAATAGTAGGTACTTCTCAGGGTTGTTGGGAGGATAAGATGAGATAACATTTGTAAAGCATTGCTTTCTGTGTGGTTCAATGATAGAGTGTTAACAAGGGTAATTGCAGGTGATCAGCCTGGAAAACTGCCCTTCTTGAATTACTATCTGCTGAAACTGGCAGCATTGAGGGACCTTCATACAAACATATCATCACCTTGTTCATATCAATCAATCATTCAATCAGTCAACGAGCATTAATTCAGTGCCTATTATGTTCTAGACACTGGGAATATAGGTACAAAGAATGAAGCAATCCCTCCTTACAAGGAATGTACATTCTAAAGCAAAATAAGAGGAAGCTAAATTCCTCGTTTTGTATACCTGGGAGAGGACAGGGCCAATCAATCATAAAGCATTTAGGAAGCACATTTTCTTTTCCAGGTCCTGTCCTGCCGGGGATTCAAATACAATGAATGAAGCAATACCTATTTGCAAAGAACTTAAATTCTAACAGGATGATGAGCACACATAAACAGAATGCACAGAGAAGACATAAATGTCAGGACAAAAAGGTTGTCCTTAGACAAGTGATATTCCTTTAACTGGTATAACCTATGCCAGATTGCTTGCTGTCTTGGGGAGGGGGGAGGCAGGGAAGAAAACTTTGGAACTCAAAATCTTTCCAAAAATGAATGTTGAAAATCATTTTTACATATAATTGGAAAAAATAAAATACTATTATATTTTAAAAATTAAAAAAAGTTAACATGTGCTCATATAATTAGAAAATATTGCCTAGAAAACAGAAGTAATGAAATAACAGATGTCCAAAACTACCAAAGAGAGCTTTTTATAGATGGTGGAAACACAAAGAAAATTCTGAAATGCCCATTAAAATAACTTGCCAAGACCAACTGACTTCTTTATACTTCTATTACAAATAATAGTTTCATGAGTTTTTTGAACTGATTCCTAAATATTTCTTGGGTTTGTCGAACTGAATGTAGGAAAGAGAGGAGATCGATCAGCCCAGCAACAAGGTACAAACAGAGAACATCGCTGCTCCTCTGGGGTGTGGCAGCAAACTTACTCCAAGTTCATAAGGAAATCCAGGTCACAGACGTCTCTAGCACATAAAATGAAGGCATAATTCGCTCTTGACCTTGGATCCTAAGGGTTGCTGAAGCATGGCAGAGAGGATTTTTCCTGGCCACTTGGGAGACTATGAAAGACATTCATTTTCAGGCCGGGCAGAGGTAATTACCATTCCATTATGTTAGAGGTTAACAGTGCGATTTCCTCTCAGTGCCTGCCTTTATGGAATGTTCGGCCCCACTGCCTTTATTAAATCCAGGTAATGAAGGGAATCACAGTATTATTAACCTCTAACACTGATGAAAAATTAGACTAAAGGCAAAGTGGGGTAAAAGCGGGGTTATTGGGTCACCCTTCTCTCTGACTACCACTCAAAACCCACAAGGGCTTTTCATGGCCCTTTGCCCATGTTAATTGTTAGAAAATTGTAAGGAAGGTGAAACATAGGAGGGGGAAAGGTCTCAGGAGTCTGAGGGATTAATCTGATCTTTTCCAGCTGTCATCAACATATCATGTAGTTATCCGTGCCATGGTGGATATAAATATTGACACAAATAATAGGACTTGCTCTTACTAGTGTAGTAAAGGCAACATTACTGTGGAGAGTCTACAAAATTCTTACAGTTTCTGGGCACACATGTACCTCTGCATTGAAGGACGTGTTCTTGAGATGAAGAGGCAAGCTCCTCTTTGGTCCCTGAGTAGGGTGAGCCAATGACCCAGCGACCCTTAAAAAGGGAGTGAAACACTCTCTGGTGCTTATTTCCTTTGGTTCCCCCTCAAGTGGCAAGTGGCTTTCCCCTCCTGGATTTCCCATGGAGGGTGTGCAAGGGGCTGCCTTTCCTCTATCTCTATAGGAGTAGCAGACCACAAGCACATTGTAGTCAAAGCATGTGTTGGCTCAGGTGAACCTAAGTTTGGACCTTGGATCTGTTTCTTCTCTTTGGTTTATTTCCTGCACGTGATAAACAATGATCCTGAGATAGACATTTCCAGCCTTGAATGAAGCTTGATGAGTTTGAGAAGTCAGTTGATCCTGGACCTCAGCCAGCGCTGACTGCCCTTTGGGAGGGACCCCCAGAAAATCTCACAGCCATTCTTGGAGAAAATGACCATTAAGTGGAAGAAGGTCTCAGTCTCCTAGGCAGCTTGACAGAAGACATGGTCCTTGGTGAATCAGTTAGACAGTGCAGAGCCAGAGGTGAAATGCGAAATGGTTAAGTGGCCCAGAAAATCTTCATATCTTGATGATTTAGTGATCAGCTTCATAGGTGAATATAACAGTAGTTATAAGTTGTTATTTCTGCCGTTTGTCTTTTACCAACACACAGTTGTGTCTTTTATGATGAGGATTTCTTGAGTATGGAGGAAATATACAGGTGTTTCACGTGATTTGAATTATACACTGAGTATCTTTTTTCTTAACTTTTTGGGGAATCCCTGGACATGAGTCAAACCCAAGTTTTAAGTAATTTTCTTCCCAGACTCCAAGATAGGGGTGGAAGATATAGAGAGAATGAGACAAAAGAGCAGACCCCCTCTCTTCAGGGGTCAGACTCCCTTCAGACTGAATGTGGTCTAGAGCTGAGCAAGGCCCCTTAGCAGAGAGGAAGATGGTGAGTGACCCAGTCACATTGGTCCCCTCAGTGGTTGTTATTATTACACTGGGAAGGGAATTCATTTTGATAAATTGAGCTCTGTGCAAAGAAGACATTAGATGTATTTAGTAAATGATAGCAGTTGAACTCAGCAGAAGTCCCAAAGGAGGATGACCCAAAACGTTTCTTTGGAGTGAGAAAATTTTTAAGCAAAATTCTTCCCATCCTTGCCCGCTCTCATTCCTTTCTGACACCTCCCCATCTGTTTGTTTTGTTTTTGGTCACTTTGGCATTGTTGGTCGGGGGCTGTAAAAGGGCTGAAAAATGACCTTATTTGAGCTTATACTAGGAAGGAAGAGACCCAAATGAAATTAGAAGTTTAAGAGAAATCAAAATGTGAACTTCTAAAAAGTGGTTGTATGTATTAAAACTATGTTTTACAGAAGTTTCATTGCAGAAATCCTTTAAAAGAAAGGGATGTCCCTTGTATATCAAATAGGTTTTGATTTGTACAAATAGGATTTATATATATATGTATATGTACATATATGTATGTACATATATGTATGTATATATATATATATATAGTAGACTGTCTTGGTATTTATTTTGAGCATCTAGGTGGTATAGTGGATAGAGTGTGGGGCCTGAAGACAAGAAGACTTCTCTTCCTGAGCTAAAATCTGGTCTCAGAAACTTACTAACTCTGTGACCTTGGGTAAGTCGCTTAACCCTACTTGCCTCAGTTCCCTCATCTGTAAAATGAGCTGGAGAAGGAAATGGTAAACCATAGGAAGACCTATGTTCAAATCCCACTTTTCATATATTTTTCATATATTCTGGGTGCATGACCCTCAGGACGTCATTTAATTCCTAATCAACATTCTAAGTCTGTAGGTTAGAGAGCAGTTGATAATATGGATTGGTGGAAGGAGTGTCCATACTGGGAGTTCCTCACGTTGATGAAATAAATCACAGGTATAGATCTCCAGCCTTCACCTTGCCACCCAAGTGCCTCTTTGGGCTAGAGTGAGGGAAGTATCAGACATAACCTTTCAGCTTTACAGAACACTTTTTGCCTCAAGGGCCTATAATATCCAATATAGAATATGGGTCTTTTTAGAAATGAGGAAAGTGAAGCACAGAAATTAAGTGGTTTTCTCAGAATCATAAATAATAAACACTCAGGCCACCCCTGAGGTCCAGAGTCTTTGTCACCATAGCAGATTAAGTGCATTATTATTTTTATAACTTAATATTAGTTTATAGTCAAAATGAATATGAAATACAATTGTTTTTCTTTTACTGACTATGACATAAAAACTTGTTCTTTCTTCATATCACACAATGGACTAAAGAAGAGATTTTAAAGCCTGGGGTCTGAGAATGTTGTGTGTGTGTGTGTGTGTGTGTGTGTGTGTGTACAATGGTAGTTCAACATAATTGGTATCCTTTGTATTTCATTTTATGCACTTAAAATCATGATTCTAACGGGGTCCATAGAAAGGTATTCATGATACAAAAAATAATGGTTAAGAATCCCTGGACTAGCAAATCCAAGATTCCATTGGTTCTTGTCTTTTTGTTTGTTTCGTTTTGTTATTTTTCCAAAATGCATTTGATTTAGTAGAATAAAGCACAACCTTGAATGTTCTTCTCCAGCAAGGCTTTCCAAGTGAATACATTCAGATCTTACAAAGTTCCTCACAAGACATATCATGGGTGAACTGGTCAATGAGGCCCAGCCTTGGGAACAGGCACAAGTATAGACTGTCTGCTTGGGACCCTTATGGATGGCTGGACAAGCCACTTCTGAAAGTTCTTGATGACCAGAAGCAAGGGTCCGAACTCTCCACTTTAAAGCATAGACATGTATTTTATTACTGATGTGCTTACTGCTAGTGAAGAAAACCTTTTGATCGGTGTCAGAGCAAGATCTCAGTGTATATGCAAAAAGGCACTTAATGATCCAAATTGATCTTTTACAATTTTTCTTGCTTGCTCTGAAGTGTAAACATAAAGAGCTTGGAAGGGTGGGAGTGGGGCATCTCCCTTTCCCATAGTAAATACCTGATCTTTTTCGTTCTCTTATTTGATTTTATGTCCTCTTTACCATTTTTCATTCCAGCTGGTATAATCCATCCTTATAACCTTACCATTGTATAATGTGAAAGTATTTACAGATTCTATACTTGATTATAAGATGCCATGGGGGGGAGGGGAAGGAGGGGGACAAAATGTGAAATTCAAGGAATTGTGGAATTGAATCCTGTAAACTAAAAGGAAACAAACAAATTAATAAATTAAAAAAAAAGAAAAGAAAATATACTCTGGCCTCTAATAGGCTGAATGTGGTCACCTGGAGCCTGTGGCAGGAGGCTTGGTTTTCAGGAATGCCCACATCTTGGTGCTTTGTGATTGGGCAGTGGGTCAAGAGGGTTGTGACATTCTCTGTGCCAGGAGAAGGCTATATATACCCTTATCTGAGATTTTGTTTGGGGGCTCACTTTGAGAAATTTTGTGTGATTTGACCAGACAAGACTCTGGGCAGCAGTTGAGCCCTCCAGCTTTGAAAACCCAGATGTTGGTGCTTCCCTCTCTGGTAAATGACTAGGTGTGGATATAATGGTCAGACAGTTGGAAGCCTGTCTGCTTGATCTGTTTCTCTGTCTGTTTGTAGCTTCTGCTTGTAACTTGTTTGTATTCTCTGAAGTTTGGGGTGCTAACCTTTTCCCCCTGAACTAGGTAAATGACATATGTTTGATTAAAGCAAGATTGTTAACCCATTTGGAGTTGCTTTCCTTTAGAAAAGCAGATCTAAGAACCTGTGTTGGCAGCCACTCTGGAGATGCTAGGGTGCTTTTTGCTACACCTTTCTTCCTCCCTTCTTCCCTTCCTCCCTTCCTTTCTTTCTTCCTTCCTTCCTTCCTCTCTCCTTTCCTCTCTTCCTTCCTCCCCCTCTTCCTATTTTCCTTCCTTATTCCTTTCTTTCCTCCTTTCCTTCCTTCTTTCTTTCCTTCCTTTTTTTCTTCCTTCTTTTCTTTCATTCATTCATTCTCTTTTTGTGTATATTCTTGTACTCTAGTTATTGATACATATTTCAAATAAATTTCCCTTTGTAAAAGGTAATGATTTCAAGAATTTGTTGATAATGAAGAGAAATTGACCAGATTGATTGTTGATTATGGATTTTTATTGATGATGCTGAGGAAATTTTAACTGGCATTTGAAATTTATATTAGGGGCAACAAAACACATTGGAATGGGACTTGGGCTGATAGTATTGGAACAACTCCACTGCTGAGGGGAAGATTGAGCTAACTAGTCCTTCCTGAATGGTTCAAGAAGGAGAATTTGGGATGAGGAGCAGTGCATATATTGCTACAGATGTGTAAAAGGATGGGGATGGAGAGTATTGTCAGGTTCTGAGATAAATGAAGTCCTAAAAGTTGCACTTGGAGACTCCCCGCTTGACTTATTTGATGGCTATTTCTCTCTCTGGCTGCAGTAATGGTCTAGTAGGTATATTTTAGGATAAACAAGTTCATCAAAAACATTGTGATTCTCTCTCTCTCTCATACACACACACACACACACACACACACACACACACACACACCACAGACTGAGCAGCCAGCATTAAAACTAGTATCTCTTTAAGACGTATTTTGCATTTTTTCTTATTATGCATTCGAAACTATTAAAAACAGATACTAAATCAGTGCCCATTCTTCTTACTTGCATGCATGTGGAGAGATTAGAAGAATAAGGAATGAGTTCGGGAAAGGAGGAGATCTAAATAATTGAAGTTTTGCAAACCCAATTGGATCTTTTCATTGTAAACTGGATAATGACTTAAGCCATATGGTTAACAAAGATGAGTGTATGTATATGTGTTTGTTAGTGTGTATGTGTGTGTGTGTATGAGAGAAAGGAAGAGAGAAAGAAAAGAAGGAAGGAAGAAAGAAAGATGAAAGGGAGGAAAAGAAGAAAGGGAGGAAGGAAGGAGGGAGGGAGATAAAGAAAGATAGATGGATAGAGAGACAGAGACAGACAGAGACAGAGAGAGAGAGAGAGAGAGAGAGAGAGAGAGAGAGAGAGAGAGAGAGAATTACTGGCAGTCACTCATAACAATGAGCTGGGAGGCACAGAGGTACTTAAATAAGTTTTAAGGCAATCCTATTTTTCTTTTCCCCTGAAAGGCAGCATATGTAGAAGATGCCCTAGAAAGGGAATGCATTGCTGCAGATGCTTCATCCGATGAAGAGAGTAGGCATAACTTCCCAATTCATGAGCAGTTGGGCCCCAGCCTTAGTACTGATAGCTCTGTCTGTCCACTTCACAAGCAACATTAGATGCTTATATGCATATGCATATATGTATATGTGTGCACACATGCATACATACCTATATCCATACACATAACTACATACAAACATATATGTGTGTGTATACAAAAGGTGTCAGGTAATTTGGAGGAATTGTACACTAGTAATTGGTGGGATCAGCAAAGGTCTCATGAAGGTGGTACTGGAGCTAAATCTTGAAAGAGACTCAGGATTTTAAAGGGGCAGAGGTGTAGAGAGAGTGAGTGGATTCCAGGTTTCAGGAACAGCCAGCAAAAAGGCAAGAAGGCGAGAAATGGAAGGCTATGTTTGAGGAACAGCAGACCATCCAGACTGACTTGACCAGAGGGTGTGTGAATGAGAAGTAATTGTCATAAAGCTGAAAAGGAGGATGAGGGTCATGTTGGCTTTCAGAACCAAACATGAGGGTTTGTATTGATCTCAGTAATACTAGGGGCTAGTGGAGTTTGTAGAGTAAGGTGAGTGACATGGTAAGACATGAACTGTAGGAAAATCTTTTTCTTTGGCAGCTTGAGTGGAGGCTGACTTGGAGTGGGGAGAGACTAAAGGCAGGGAGCCCATTAAGGAGCTTACTGCAGTAGTTATGATTAACTAGGGTGGTGGCTGTGTATGTGTGAAAGGAAGGGGCAGATGTGATATTTGATGTTTTCAGAGGTAGTAATGGCCAGATTTGGCAAGGATTAGGATATATGAGGAGAGAGTCAGCAAAGATATATATATATATATATATATATATATATATATATATATATATATATCAGCAATGATGTGGAAGTTGAGAAACCGGGTGACTAGAAAGATGGTGACTGCATCAACAGGAACAGGGAAGTTTGGTAGAGGGGTGAGTGTTTTGGGGAAAGATAAAGTTTAGCTTTGGACATGTCAAGTTTGAGATGTCTAAGTAGTATGCAAGTTGAAGTTATCTGCAAAAAAATTATAATTAAACTCATGACATGGCAATGAAATTCTCATCTCATCAGTACCTTCTGCCCCTCTCATTGGAGGGTAGAGCCATAAACCCCTCTATTTGTATATGGAAACAGAACTGACATCTCCCATATATTTCCTCCTACCTGGCTATGTTCATTTTGAACTTCTTTGATTTATTCATCTCCCCCATTTCCCAATTAGATT
>NW_027186458.1:2551138-2568968 GCF_028583685.1 Petaurus breviceps papuanus | reverse complement strand
TCTTTCTTTCTTTCTTTCTTTCTTTCTTTCTTTCTTTCTTTCTTTTTCTCTCTGTCTCTTTCCTTTTGTATTTGAATCCCCACCAATTAACCCAGTGCCTGCCACATAGTAGTTGTTTAATAAATGTTTAGTTATGATACTGCTGAGTCCCATATCAAGCAGGAGCACAGAGTTCATCACTTTTTACGATCACCTGTTTTATTTCTATATGACATATGATGGCAGCCCTCCCTCTGTATATGCAGACTTTCACATGCTACATATATCTTGGTTTAATTTGAATTCAGGACTTTTTGTCCTAGTGTCTCAAAGGGCTTTTATAACCAAGATTCCAGCAATCAGCCACATTACTTTCACAAGCTGCAAATTAAGAATGGTCAGCCCTTCATATTAGAGAATTATTAGCAATAAGATTGGGTCTAGCTGAAGAATGAAAACATCCATTTTGGATGAAAAAGTCTCAGGGTGATTCCCAGTATAACTGACTGTAATGATAGAGGCTGCAAGGGACCTTAGGAGTGTAGTTAAGGGTGGTTAAGTCCCTCAGTTTCAGCCAGGATCATACCTGCACCAGGTTAAGCATATGGGAATTTTCTAAAAAGCTCCCCAGAGAAGGAGACTTCATAATTCACCTCTGGAACATGCTGGAATGTTTCACTATTTCCAGGGTCAGCAAAGTCGTCTTTTTGTTAGGTAGTTAAGCACTCTTTCATAGCACAAAATGCTGGGCTTTCTTAAGGGGCACATGAATTTCTTCTGTATTGTCTATAATGAAGATGAAAGATATCTGGGGAAAGAGTCTTTCCTGCTTTTAAAAACCATTATAAATTATTTCCTGAACTACCTTTCCTAGACGAATAATTTCCTTTTCTTTAACCTGCAGGTATAGGTATACATGACCTATCTCTTGATCGTTCATATGATACTTATGGAGTGGGGGCTATAAATTTTTCCCTACCAAAGACCCCAAAGTGCCACTAAAGGGAGTTCATTGCACCTTTCTTCCCCTTCTGCTGGGTGTTTCAGTTAGTAGCCCTGAGTAATTTGAATTACTGTATCCAATTATGCAGAGGTTAATCACTGTAATGGTGGGGCAGCTAGGTGGCACAATGAGTAGAGTGCCATACCTAGAGTCAGAAACACCAGAGTTCAAATCCGGCCTCAGGTACTTATTAGCTGTGTGACCCTGGGCAAGTCACTTAACCCTTTTTGCCTCTGTTTCCTCATCTCTAAAGTTACTTGAAGAAGGAAATGGCAAGCCAATCCAGTATCCTTGCCAAGAAGAACCCAAATGGGGTCATGAGGAGTTGAACATGACTGAAACGACTCAATAATCAGTGTCAGCAGAAGTCATTGCCGACAGATTATTTAGGTGAAAGATCTAGAGCTCAATAAGCACAGATAGGAATTTAGTCTAATTCTCAATTTTCACATGAAAAAGCTGAAGCTGAGCTCAGGGAAGTTAGGGGACTTTCTCATCAGCAGAGGTAGGATTTGAAAACAGGTCTTTTGATTTCTGGACCAGAATGACTGAGCAACAACTTTTCATTTTATACAATGAGCAGAGTAGAGTGAGCTGCTAAAGAGTCCTTATATTACCAGCAAGTACTAACTGTGCCCATTGAAGAGGATAGGGGTGACTGGCTGAGGCCAGGGAGGAGTAGAGGGCCTGGAGGTCACAACTGTAAGACCAGGGTGTTAGAGGGGCCCTCAGAGTGACTACTCTCTCTCCTAGGTGCAGCCCAAGTATTCCCTCCATGATTCATCTATTGGCCATGGCTCTTAAAAAAGGCTACCACCTTTGGCAGGAGCAGGGGCAGGCACCCTCAGCATACTGGGTGCCTTCCTCTAGGTCTCTTAACACAGCATGCATACCAGTAGACCACATTGGGAGGTGATATGGAACAATGGAAACAGAATTTGCTTTGGCATTTAGGGTTTAAGTCCCCCTTCTGATGTTTATTACTTATGTGACCTTGGGGGAAATAAATTACTTAATCTTTCTTGGTCTGTTTCCTCATCTGAGAAATGAAAGTGTTGGATAGGATGTCCTCTGTCATTTCTTCTAGGACTATTCTCTTATGTCTCTAGGTTATTTTTTTTTTTGCTTTTATCACACTACTGATTCACTGAACTTTTGATCATATATTTCAGTGATGATGTCCTTTATGTTATTTCTCTTTCACCGTCATTGATTGGTCATGTGTCAGAAGCTCCTCACAACCATGCTCAATTTGCCACTTGGATTCTTTGGAAAGTGTGGGGTTTTGTGACTGGCAGCCAATCAGCATCCCATGGAAATTCTTCCCTTGTGAAATGCCATATGTAGTCAGTAGCCAAAATGGCCCAAAGATGGTTCTCTCTTTCAAGTTCTCTTTCTCATCTAGTGAGTCAAAATTGAGTGGTTTCTTAGCATGCTGCCAGATTTCCTACCCACCATATAAGTGACCTTTACTTTGGAGACACTTGGCTATAAAGGAATGCAGAGCATAGTAAAACCTTTCCTTAGGTAAGCGCTTTGGGCTCTCTCTTAAGGAGGGATGGAAGAGTCTAGGAATAGCAATGAAAGGGATCAGGAGATTTCCAAGAAAATGAAATATCCATTTGCTTGGGGGTCTGGAAAAGTTGTTTCCTCCTAAGTTATTAAAGAGCTTTTGGAGAAATCATTGTGCTTTTCTCTAATCCCTTATTCCTGGTAGCTTCTGGTGAATCCATTCCTTCCTGGTAATGAATATAAGCCCCGCCACATTAATGAAGCAGACATACTGTCGGGAGTGAAGGTATGCTGCCCTAATGAGCTGGGAATTTATCTGACACTGGGAGAAAATGACCAAACCTGAGCAGACAACAGTGGTGATGATCCTTAGTTTATCCATCTTTCCCTAAGAGTGTTGCTCAAAAATCATCAGTTTGCCACAGCAAGAACAAAGAAAGCCCATGATGATATGGACTCTTTTGCAAATTTTCCTCCTCTTTTCTGCCTTTGAAGTCCAGTGGAGCTGGCACTAATTGGGCCAGGAGTGGGGAACCTGTGGCCTCGAGGCCACATGTGGCCTTAAGACTGGACCATCCAATGGAAAAGGGGGAACACTAGATTCTAGACTCCTGACCCTGAGAGCTCAACAATTGGGAAGCCACCACTAAATCAGGGAATGAGATAGTAATGGGCACGTTAAAGACAGGACAGTATGATGCTAATAACTTTCAGAAAACTTTTTTAGAAAACTTTTTCTCATTTTCACAATGGTGTAGTGGATGTAATGCTGCACTTAGATTCAAGATTTAGGTTTGAATCCTGCCTCAGAAATTCAATCGCTGGGCACCTTGGGGCCACTTACTTAATGTCTGTCACCATAAGAATGTCATCTATTAAATAGGAATAATCACACCTACAATGCTTAAACAAGGTTGTAAAACTCAGATGACATATTGTATATAAATGCTTTTATAGATCCCCCAAACCCTACATGGTAGTTTTTCTCACTAATTTTTTCTTTATTACAAACAAACCTCTTCCCCCTATTTTTGCTTTCTTCTTTTCATCAGTAACAGTGCACAAATATCAATCGATGGTCCAGTGTGAGAGAGTAAGGAGGCAGTGGAGCAAATATGAGTTTTATTGCAGGCTTTGAGCTCATTTAAAAGTTGGAAAAGTTTGAGGATATAGAGAAACAAAGAAGTGGGAATAACCCTGAAAATGTCTCACCCCTGTTGGGAAAGTCTTCCTGATTTTCCCCTAGTTTCTCGTGAGGCCCCAAAATGCAACAGACAGGTGTCTTATGTCCAACAGCTGGCAGACAGCTTAGAGACATTCATCAGCAGGGAAACACATTGCATGATAATGATCCTGCTAATGTAGAGAGAGCAGCTTCTACTGTCACTGGCCTCAATAATTCATTTATTCAAAGAAATTACTAAATCTGTTCTAATAAAGCTTCCAAGAATTGCCTTTGCTCATCAAAACAGATAGATAAATGAAAAGTAAGCAGAGTTAGGCTGGTTCACTTTTTCAGTTTCAGGATTGGAACAAAATGAGGGACTGGGAGAATATATATCCTTAAACAAAAAGAAGTTTACTCAATAATAGCATGGAAAGCCTACTCAGTAAATATACAGTTGTGGTTCAGTTAAGTGCAGCTACTCTGATTAATGCTTTTGCCATAATGATGTAGCTGGTCAGTGGGCTCATACAGAAATGGGAAGTTCATTACACCTTCAGAGCCATGCTTAATCAAGTATCATCATCACCATCATCCTCATCACATCACCTTCATCATCATCATCATCATAACCATCACCATCACCACCATCACCATCATCACCATCACCGTCGCCATCATCGTCATCACCATCACCATCACCATCATCATCATCACCATCATCACCATCACCATCACCATCACCATCACCATCACCATCGCCATCATCATCATCACCATCATCACCATCATCATCATCACCATCACCATCACCATTACCATCATCATCACCATCATCACCATCACCATCACCACCACCACCACCACCACCATGACCATAATTATCATCATCATAATCATCATTGCTGACTTTTGGCATGTTAGAATCCTGGCATAAAGAGTACTAGAGGAGGAAACATGAAGAAAGACAGAGATCTTCAAAAAATGAAGAAAGGAAATCCTAGGCTTTGCCTCCTGATTTTGGAAGAATGAACCATGTAAAAGAAATTGATCCTCATTGGGTGCATCTACTTGGAAGCAAGATTCTAGAAATGTGTAAAATGGACAGTCTTACTTCTCCTCAGAGTGATTCCAATTCATGAAGGAAATAGTTTCTCAGAGGTGGGACATCCAATCTCAACAATCACGAATGATGATAAAGCTGTTGTTTCAAGAAATTCAATCAATGCAATGACAGATCACCATTCCAGAGGACGGAAGATGACCTAGGCTACATTCCTCCTGTCAAGAGGTGATAGATTCAATATGTAAAATAAGACATCCATTTGTGTGTGTATACACACATGAATACATACATATACACATATGTATATGTACACACACATATATACATCTATACACATATATGTAGTATACAGTTCCCTTTATTATAAACAGAGTAATTTATTTATGAAGATGGCAGAAACATTTTATGTAAGAGAAGGAATTTATATTAGTTATCAAAGTATGCAAGATATTGCCACCACCATTTTGATACTCAACTAAGATAATGCCTTTAAAGTACTTTGAAAACTTTGAAAAATCCTAAAAATTCCAATTATCATTATGATTATTAAAACGTTCTTCAAATGCTCTTATTAAGGCCTAAATTCCCTGCTTACCTAACTTTTGCATTTTCTCTGTGAGGCCTGATATAGAAGAAGTTGATAATACATTCTGGAACTCAATTAATCAACCAACATTTATTTAGACCCCATGGTATGCCAGGCACTATGTTAGGCATTGGGAATATAAGTACAAAGAATGAAACAATCCCTTCTCTGAGGTACTTGCATTCTAATGGGTGAGACAAGTCCAAATATCAATTCTATGTCTGGCAGAAATACAAAGTGTATAAATACCAAACTGCTAAATTTAAGGGAGTTTGGGTGGAGGGAACCTAACAGTTGGGGGAAATCAGGGAAGAGGAGGCAAAAAAATGGTGCTGGAACTGCATCTATCAAGCAGAGGTGGGGAGGGAGGGCAATCCAGGTATAGGACACAGCCAGTGCTAACGTGGGGAGATCAGAGATGGGGAGGAACAGAGAAAAGACCAATCTGAATGGATTGCAGAATTCAGGAGGCTCTTTGTTTCTCCTTACTTACATGGGTTCCTACCTTTAGGTCCTCATGCTGTATCTAATGGGTAGATAGAAGGAATACATGCAGAAAAAATAGCTATAATACAGCAGCAACCTGTCAAAAGAAGATATCAAAACCCTGACTGAAATGAGGCTTTTGGGTTAGTTGCAGATTTTTTTCCTGTCCTGCAGATAATCCGAAGTTTGTTCCTCATTTTTATTCTTTCTTGTGTCCCTGTAAAAAGATGATATGCATGTGCCATATGTCCTCATATTGTCTTTTTGCTTTTTCCTTTGTCATACACACACAAAAACATATATGGTATATATACGTTTATATCTATACACACCTAGGTAGATAGATAAAGACACGTATGTATAGATATATAGAGTTATATCTATAGATATCTAAAGTAAACTTTAATGAGCAACTTGTGAGATCATATGTTTATAGGATATTTCTTGATCTGGGCATTGACTAGGCTTGAGCATGGTGTAGTGAGAAAGAACCCTGATTTGAAAGACAGAGGACCTGGGTTTGAATCCTGCCCCTACTTCCAGTGGGATTTTAATAATAACCTGCATGTATAAGATACTCCAAGATTTTACAAGTGCTTTAAAATCTCATTTTATCCTCACAACAACTCTAGGAAGTAGATGCTATTATTTATACCCATTTTACAGATGAGGACACAAGCAGAGGTGAGGTGATTTCCCCAGGATAAATGTCTGAAGCTGGATTTGAACTCAGGTCTTCCTGACTCTGACTCCTATACTTCATCTGCTGTACCACGTAGTAGCTAAATAGACGTTTTGAGTCTGGGGAAAATGGGAGGGGAAGGGCAAAGCTGGCAACAGTGGAGACTCTGGGGAGGTTGATCGTACAGATAAAGAACATAGAAGACTCAGGAAAGAGTACACATGAAATGTATCATTTAGTAGCCTCTTGATTTAATTAATAAGACTCAGAAGGTATGAAGTGTAATTGTTTCTATGATGCCAAAAGATTGTAAATGCTGTTAGCACCCTTTAAATTTTGGTGCCCTGGGGTAAAGCCCTCATCACCCTTCCCTAGTTATTGCTTTGAGGAAGTTGCTTTTGTTCTGTAAATCCATTTCAGAAACAACACTGAGAGTCTAAAGTCAACAAACATCCATAATATAATTCATCATTCATTCAATGCCAGATTCTATCTGTGATTTGACGACCAACCTTCCAAAGTACGAGAAACTCATTGCTGGAAAACTGGCTACTAGCTGATAAACTTTTTGGCCGTCTTCACTGAAGGCTTCTCACATGGCTTAACAGCTGTTTTCTTGACACCACAAAAATTCAAAATCTGCAAATTGCTTCAACCCCAGACAGAAGATTTAAGATTTTTCTCCCCTGTAGTCTCAAAAAAGGAGTAAGTTAACCACTGAAATCTTAAGTAGCTTGCAATTTTGAAGTCTTTAACAGACTCCTCCCTCCCCACCTCCTTCCTTGTGTGACTTCTTTTTCCATTTCCTAGCATTCATTCAAGTATATTCAAGGTCCTACATATACACATACATATATACATACATAACATAAACATGCATATGTATACACACACATACACACATTATATGTATGCTTAAGAATTATCAGCACACCCCTGTACTGCATGACTTTCACTAATTTTAAACATACGGGGCACTTTAAGGTGTACAAAATGCTTTCATCACAAAAGTCTCATGAGATGGAAGCTGGAAGTATTATCATCCCCATTACATATTGATTAAGAAACTGAGGCTTAGAGAGTTGAATTGGTTTTTGCAGGATGCAAAGATTCTGCAGCTCACAGTGCCTATCATATGCCTTTTCCTAAATTATTGTCTAGGCCACAATATGTTGGGTAGTTATTAATCTTAGATGTGTTCTTCTTCAAACTCTTTATTTAACAAATGAGGATACTGAGGCCAAGAAAGAGACAGTGACTAGCCCAAGGTTACATAGTAAATAAATAGTAGAGTCAGATTTGGAACCCAGCTCCTGATTCAATCCAGAGATTTTCCCATTATATATACCAAGCTGCCCCAAGGAAAGGTTTTATGGTTGCTTGTAGTGATGAGATCAATCCCAAAGCCACTGACCAGTAGGATAGCTTACTTAGACTGGCTGTTTGTGGTTAAATGCCTGACATGGGAATAAAACCCCAAATACTAATGGGCAGTCTTGTTATGCCTACAATTAGCAGGGTAAACATTTTAATAGGCATAGAAGATACCAACAGATGTTCTGATTGCATGTCTGGGAGAAGATATTATTTGCTAATTCTCTGACAACTTGGCCCCTGAGACCTCAGGAAGTTTCTTTCCCAGTGAGAGATTTACTGCTTTGAGTGCAATGGATATTTCAGAAGCAAGCAGGGTTTTCAAAAGGTTAAACACACTCTGAAAAAGGTTGACATTCATTCATGTTGGAAGGAAAGATGTACATTATTTTCAACAGAATAGAGATGGCGCATTAAATGAATTTCTAGGTAAGCAGCAGGATAGACAAGATGAACTGGGGGTTAATATGGCTGAATAATGGAGACTATGGGAATGAAGAGTTTGTGGAAGAGATATTTCCATGCACTTGGTCCAAGGACATATTGAAGTTGAGCTGATTGTTAAATTTTCAGTGTGAGCTTTTTTACCTTGGAAATTGTCAAAAGCTACAAATCAGGGTTTGATTTCTTGTTTTGTTGATTGTCTAGACAAAAATGTGATAGGGAAAATGTTACTACTGTAGATTAAACTTAAAAGTATATCTTGAGTAAATTTTTTTTCTGAAGAGCCTGTTGTTAAACACTTGCCAGATCTTCCTAGATTGGGACAAAGATAAATGAAACAGTAGATACAGAAACAGGCCTAGAATCAGGAAGACCTGAGTTCAGATCCAGTTTCATATACTTAATAGTTGCATGACAATCAGCAAGTCATTTAACCCTGTCTACCTCTGTTTCCTCATCTGTAAAATAGGCTGGAGAAGGAAATGGCAAGTCATTTCATCTTCTCTGCAAGAAAACCCCCAATGGGGTCATGGAGAATTGAACAGGACTGAAACCATTGAAGAACAGCAACCAAAGACCAAAACCTTGCATAAATTGCTGGTAGAATGATTGCTAGAAGTAGTTGAATCAAGACCATGTACTGTATGCCATGCTATGGATGAGAATCTTATCCATTATTCAAATTCAGAATACCTCATCATGACTCAAAAGTGCTCCCAAGATCATCACTTGCCAAAGAAATTCCAAAAAGGATAATTTGTTACTCATTTCCTCAATTGAAATACAGTCTTCCCTAATAGAAGTGAATTAGTAAAGATGCTGCTGAAATCTCTGACTTTGTGAAACCTTGGTTCTGTCATTTACTGTCTGGGAGACTTTAAGTGAATCACTAAATTTTTCTCAGACTCAGTTTCCATATGTGTAAAATAAGGGAGTTGGATTAGATGGCTTCTGAAAGCCACCTTCCAGATCTAAATGAATTTATTAGATATTAATAAAGGTTAGCTTTTATATAGTGCTTTATGGTTTGCGAAATTATATATATATGAAATATATATTTTTATATATGAAATATATATGTATGTAAATATGAAACTTTATCCTTACAATGGGTCTAATTTAATTGTGTACATATTGTTTTATCCTAGTAGAATATAAGCTCCCGGAGGGTAGAGACTTTCTTTCTTTTTTTCATCCTTGGCACCTAGGACAGTACCTGACAGTTATTAGTTATATTTTTCATTAAGTGCTTATTAAATGGAACTGTGGGACCATATCAGTCATCCTGACCTATATATGGCCACTGGATCCAGATGACTCCAGAAGATAAAGTGAAGCTGGTGACTTTGAATAATCTTCCCTCAATTCCAATTCACTTTCAAGTTATGGCATCACCTCCCCTATGTCATGGTCCTCTCCTAGAATGAAGGACAAACACCAAACACCAACATCAACAATCACACGCAAGTGAACTGAAGTAGAGATGCTGAGAAACCATTACCCATCTTCCTCTATGAAGAATGTGCCAATGAGTCAGCTAAGTATGTAGGTGCTGTTGGACAGGGAGGAAGGAAGACCTGAATGCAAATTAGCCCTCAGATATTTAACAGCTGTGTGACCATGAGCAATTAATTTACTTAGTTTGTCTGTCTGCATTTCCTCATCTGAAATATAGGGGTAATAATATCACCTACCTCTCAGGGTTGTGTGGATAAAATGAGATAATTGTAAAAGTGCTTTGTTCACCTAAAGCACTACCGTGTTTCCCTGATAATAAGACCTATCCCGAAAATAAGCCCTCCCCTTACTGTGTAAGAGTCCTCTAAAATAAGCCCTCCCCCCAAAATAAGCCCTATTGAGATTGCTACTGTAGTGAAGGTGATCCCCTGCGCTACATGCTACATTACGGTACCCTCTGTATGCACCGTCCCCCCTCCCCCCCCCGTGAAACGCACGCCGCGCTCCGAGCTGCATCCAATCAGAGCTGCAGCAGTGAGCGCGTCATCCTGTTCTTCCCCAGTGATTTGCTTATTGAATAAAGGTACATTTTTTTGTTCACATTTACCTGTTTATTAAAATTGCTGTCAATGTTCATTAAAATAAGCCCTCCCCTGAACATAAGCCCTCTGGTGTTTTTCTGTCCAAAAAAAATAATAAGACAGTGTCTTATTATTGAGGAAACACAGTATATAAAAGCTACTACTACTGCTATCACAATTATAGTGTGACCAATGGAGTTAACTCCATCAAATAAACAGACAATTTAGTTTGAGAGATATTTAATAGAGACTAGAAAGTACACAAATTACTGAAGGAAACTCTTACTTCAGTACACACATGCAGTTCTGTTAAAAACAACTTCTATGCATCCAAAATAGAACTCTGGACAATAACCTTTAAAGGAAACATGCATAGTCCTAATTTGGGTGACAAGCTTTTCAGAGTCAATACCTGTCTGGGGGCTCACCAAGGTTTTCCAAGAAGGGGTGCTCCTTTGTTATTAGAAAGAAGAGGAAAGAAACTTGTGTCCTCTTCCCTGAATGGAAGGAAGAGACAACCAAGCAAGTTTACTTCTCAGAAGATGAAAGGAGGTGAGAGAGACAGAGACAGAGAGGCAGAGAGACAGAGACCTTTCTGACCAACAGGGAGAAATGAATATTTGAATATTTGTCACTTTCCATTCTGAAATTCTACTATTGTTTGTTTTACTGGTCCACATTCTGTGCTCTCAATCAATCTTGTTTCCCTTCCCTGGTAAAGAATGATTATGCTTTAATAAGGCACCTGATTTTGATACCTGGGTGGATTTCTAATCTTAGGAGATTCTGAAAAGACATGGTAAGTTTCCATCTGGGTCTAAAGAAAATGGAATAAAGAACAACAGATAAGCACTGTATGAGTTTCCCATTTTCTTTATTGGCCATGATTAGGCAGAAGTCCTTGGTTAGACACAACTATTCCAATGGATCTGTCTCCTTATAGATGTGAGCAATCCCTCTGGCAATGCAGATTCACCTCATCCATGCCTGGTCATCCTATTTGACTTTTCTATTTGTCTTTATACAATATTATAACCAGGGGTCTATACAAAATGCTGGGACATCTTCCTCCTGGCTCTTAACAACACAAATATACCAAGGAAAATGCATTGTCTTTCATTCTTGTTATATAATCATCTCATATTTTAACTCATGCAGTTTTAAGATCTTTTAATATCTTTGAATAAGTTTTATTGGTGTCTTTTTTAACATCACCATAATTTACTTTCTATTAGACCTCCCAGAGAACCTTCCCATGTGACAATTTCTTTTGAGACAAAACAAGAGAGAAAATTAAGAGGAAAAAATCAGCACAACTGACCAACAAATACAAAAAACACCAGCAGCTGTGGTGGTTTCCAGACTTCTCAACCCATAAATGCCAAAGAGAAAATAAAAGGTCAGTGGGGAACTCTGATGGACGGAAGACAGTGGTTCAGTGCCTGCCTGCAGGGTGAGAAGTGGCAGAGGTGTGGTGACTGAAGCTGCTGCTACATGGCTGCCTCCAGAACTCCTGGCCTGCAGGTTATAGGGGAACCAAGTAACCATTCAGATGGTAATCGCTTCTGCTTTAATCTGCTTGGATATGGATTGCTGTCTTGGGCAATGGTCCTGGGGTGAGAAATGCCAGTGTGCCAGTGTGGTGTCTATAGAGAAGGTGCCCTCCTCAGACCTCTGACAACATTTGTGAAAACCCCAGTGATTTGGGACATAGCTCTCTCCTCTCTGGAAGCAGAATTGTACTGTGACAAAGAGCTCATGAGTCAAGTAATTGGCTGGCAAGATGAGTAAGCAGAAGAAGTGCTATCAGCCCATACATAGATTCCTTTTTTTGGGGACAAAAAGGATCAAAGCATGGAATGGGAGGAAGACAACAAAGTCAGAACTCCTGCATCAAAAGCTTCCGAGAAAAATATGAGCTGATTACAGGCCATGGAGGACCACAAGAAGGATTTTGAAAATCAAGTAAGAGAAGTAGAGGAAAAATTCAGAAGAGAAATGAGAAGGATGCAAGAAAATCATGAAAAGTGAGTCAACAGGCTGCTAAAGGAGACCCCAAAAATACTGAAAAAAAATAACACTTTAAAAATGGACTAACTCAAATGGCAAAAGAGGAACAAAAAGCCAGTGAGGAGAAGAATTCCTTAAAAAGCCAAATTGCCCAGATGGAAAAGTAATTTCAAAAACTCACTGAAGAGAATAATTATTTCAAAATTAGACTGGAGCAAATGGAAGCTAATGACTTTATGAGAAATCAAGATACTATCAAAAAGATCCAAAGAAATGAAAAAAAATAGAAGGCAATGTGAAATATCTCATTGGAAAAACCACTGACCTGGAAAATAGATCCAGGAGAGATAATTTAAAAATTATTGGGCTACCTGAAAGCCATGATCAAAAAAAGAACCTAGAAATCATCCCTCAAGAAATTCTCCTGGAAAATTGCCCTGATATTCTAGAACCAGAGGGCAAAATAGAAAGTGAAAGAATTCACCAATTGCCTCTTGAAAAAGATCCCAAAAAGAAAACTCCTTGGATTATTATAGCCAAATTCCAGAGTTCCCATGTCAAGGAGAAAATACTGCAAGCAGTCAGGAAGAAACAATTTGAGTATTGTGGAAACACAATCAAGATAACACAAGACCTAGAACCTTCTACATTAAGGGATAGAAGGGCTTGGAATATGATGTTCAGGAGGTCAAAGGAGCTAGGACTAAAACCAAGAATCACCTACCCAGCAAAGCTAAGTATAATGTTTCAAGGGAAAATATGGTAATTCAATGAAATAAAGGATTTTCAAGCATTCTTGATGAAAAAAATAGAGCTGAATAGAAAATTTGACTTTCAAGTACAAGAAGAAAGAGAAACATGAGAAGGTAAACAGGAAAAAGAAATCATAAGGAATTTATTAAAGTTGAACTATTTACATTCCTACATGGAAAAATGCTAATTGCAACTCATGAGACTTTTCTCAGTATGAGGATAGTTGAAGGAAATATATATGTTTAAATATGTATGCATACATATATGTTTATATAGGAGAGTGTATGTGTACAAATACATATGTGAGTGTGTGTATATATTTGTACATGTATACATAGACAGAGGTTACAGGATCAGTTGAATAGGAAGGGGTGATATCTAAAAAATAAAATTAGGAGGTGAGAGAGGAATATCATGAGAGAAGGAGATAGGGAGAGATAGAATAGGGTAAATTATCTCATATAAAAGAGAAAACTGTTACAATGGAGGGGAAGAGCAGGAAGGTGATAGGGAATGGGTCAATCTTGCTCTCATTGAATTTGGCTTAAGGAGAGAATAACATACACACTCAATTGGGTGTCTTGCCCTACAGGAAAGTAGGGGGGAAGGGGATAAAAGGGGGGATGATAGAAAGGAGGGCAGATTGGGGGAGGTTAGTTAGAAGCACACACTTTTGCAAATGGAGAGGGTCCAAGTAGAAAATAGAATAAGTGGGGGGGGCAGGATAGGAGGGAGGGAAATATAGTTAGTCTTTCACAATATATCTACTATGGAAATATTTTCAGTAGCTACACATGTACAATCTGTATTGAATCACTCATCTTCCCAGTAGGGGTGGATGACAAGGGAAGAAAGGAAAGAGTCTGGAAATCAAAGTTTTAAAAACAAATGTTAAAAAAAATCGCTTTTTTTCATAGAACTGGGAAATAAGATATACAGGCACCAAGGTATAGAAACCCATCTTGACCTTCTAGAAAGTCAGAGGGGAAATGGGGGAGAGTATAAGAGAGAGCAGATTGGGGGAAGGGGTATTCAGTAGGATTGCTATTTTGGGGTGGGCATAGGGGAAAGAAGGGGAGAAGATTTTTAGTTCAAAATCTTGTGGAAATGAATGTTGAAAACTAAAAATATTGGGTCTCTGTCTTTTGTTTGTTCTCCTTGAACTGATGACTACTTTTATTGTAATATTTTATTATTCACTTTTGATACTCAGCACCTCAACTCCCTCAGTTACCTTTGCCCTTTGATTAGAAGGCTAGAGGGCTGAGTAATAAACTTTTCCCAAAGTCATACTTCCTATTGGCTCAGAACTTTTCAGGTAATTCTCCCCTTCATAAGCTCCAGGAGGCCATGGACTGTCTTTCTTTTTCTTATTTGTATTCCTAGTGCTTAATATAGTGCCTGTCAAATCATAGGCATTTAATGTTTATTGAACAATTGAAAATGATTGTGTTATGGTAAGCAATATGCTTATTGTTTCTGCCTTTTTACATTTATTTGCAATATTTCTGAACTCTGTTACATGATCAATTTTCACAAAAGTTCCATAAAAGTGGTGCTAATAGTCAATTAAACAAATATGATTATGTGCCTCCTACCTTTAGTGATTAGACACACTCCCTAATGGGTGCACTCTCTCCCCACTGACCAAGATTCCCCAACTTAAAGTCATAAATCTGATCTTTCCTGTGACACAGTAGAAAACTGCTTTATATCCTATTCATTCATCCATTCAACTGCTCTACATTCAGTTATTTAAAAATAGCCATTTCAGGCAGAGGGATGCACTATGCTCTTTTTTTCCCAGTGTGATTCAATTACTCTGGAATTGGATTAAGTGATTTGAGAAGAAAAAATGTCATGAAACACAATATTATCAGTACAAACCACATATAATTCATTTCTCCAGTAACTTTTCAAGACACTAGCTTGGAAACAGATTCAAAGATGGAAGGAAACTTTAGAAGTTATTTAGTACATTTTATAAATGAGCAAATGAAAGCCTAGAAAAAAGAAGTGACTTGCTTAAAATTAAACAAATACTGAAGAGATGATCTAAGGCTCAAACTCAGGTCCTCTGATGCTGAATCCAGGGCCCCTATCACTGTCCCATCCTGCCTTCCTAAACTGCCTATGTATTAACTAGATGCTGATTTATTAGATGCTACATGCAAGACAATAACTTTTAAATCCAGCATAGAGCCTCTCATCCTGGACATAATTCTTCCAGTTCCTGGGCAGGTTTTTGAACGAATAGTCCATGAAGTTGTTAGGATATTTCCTTTCTATGGCCCTAACCTCTAAACTCTAATTTGTCAGTATCTCATGAAACTACTGAAAAAATTTGTCACTATAAGAGTTTGGGACAGTCTGTGGAAATTGAAAATGTAGAGAGAGTAAATGGCAGAGGTCTAATTTCAACTCATTTGGTCCCAAAGTAAAGTTAGCACTAAAAAAAATGAACTTACAGAATAAAGAAAGGCTTGGGGAGGCTTGGCCTTGGAAAACAAAAGTCTCAATTTAAACAAAGTTGGCCTGAAGTAACATTTCAAAGTACGAGAGACTTGCCTTGGTCACACTCTAATACTTCTGTTAAGATCCATTATCTCACTACCCAGCATCCCTCTTCCACCCCAGGAAAACAGTGCTGCTTTGATGGCGTGAGATTCTAGGTACTACAGCAGGTATTGGAAGGTGTTTGATGATTCAAGATTCTCTAGGCCCCAGTCACTAAGACTTTGGGGGCTTTTCCTTGGAGTTCATAATGGATTTATTATATTTTATTTATTCATTCATTCATTTGTTCATTTTTCAATGTGTCAATTTCTTTTTTTCACTTTGCTATGCTTATTTATTCAGAAGAAGGCTCAGGGGTACTGATAGTGACACAAAAAAAGAGGAGGAAAGAAAAAACATCAATGAGATCTGTACAAAATACACAGAAGAAGGGAGAAGAAAGTTTAGAAGGGGGTATAGACTACCATATTAAATTTAATATATGCTTGAAAAGAAATTATACAAAACAGAAATTTTTAAACAATTCTCTATTCTTTGCATGTTGAAATGTTTGTGCTTGTGGATGTTTAAGATCATAACTTTTTTTTTTAAGCAGATGACTTGCATGTTTTCCAGTTGTTAGCACAACATACTTCAGACAAACAAGGCTTCCACCAGCACCAACTGAGAAAAATAAAAAGAAGCTGTTGAAGTTCCTCATGGTGTGCCCTTTACTTTTTACAGTTAGATTTCTCTTGGAGCTCCCTTCTTAGGATGGGTATTATGGCAAAAAACAAAAACAAAACAAAACAAAAATCCCTTCCATCCTATATGTTATATGAAATGCTTTGGGGAGGGGAGATTCAAACCTAGGTTTTCATCTGGGAAAGGAGTTTGCCAGGAAGGGATGGAGCTCTAGGGCAATGAATTTATTTTAAAACCACAAAACAAAGTAAACAAGTGCCACTATTGTACTGAAAAGCTTAAAGAAAATGACAATACTTTTCAAAAGGGGAAACAAGTTTGATATTTTATGATTTTGTTTGTAAATTATTTTAACATTTTATTTTTTAATTATTGCCATGAGTATCAGTGTGAGAGCACCATGACAAAAACGTAATATGAACCCCAGTGGAAAAGAGAATAGTGTGGACTCCTAAGTGCTCGTGGGACAAAAACAAGATTCAAGAAGGGTTCAAAAGAGGAGAAAAACTGTGGAACTTTGAAAAGATGATGTTAATAATGAAAGTAGGTCAGAAATCAGAAATACACCCCACCCCCACATACACGCGCAGGACTGTGTCATGGCATCACATCCAGAGCTGACCTTAGCAGTAACAAGATCTGTGTCTGGATGCCATCTCTGACACAAGACCCTACCCAAGTCACTTAGTTTCTTAGTGCCTCACCTAAATCTAACATTACAATTTGTGGAGTCGCTGAGGATGAAATCACAGACCTGGTCCCTTTCTGCCACCCTCTCCCCTTGAGAAAGTCACCCCCCACACACATACAAACAACCGGGTAACTAAGGACACCAAGGACTGTGAGACCTGTGATTTGGACTTGCACCTGAAAACTTCCATACGTGTTGTTTCTCCATCAGTATATGAGCTCCTTCAGAGTCAGGGTTGTCTTCCTTTTTATTTGAATTCTCTATTGTTTAGCACAGTGTTTTTCACATAAAAAATAATAATAAAAATGTATGAAACATAATAAATGCTTCATTTAAGAGAGGGAAGGAGAGAGAGAGAGAGAGAGAGAGAGAGAGAAAGAGAGAGAGAGAGAGAGAGAGAGAGAGAGAGAGAGAGAGAGAGAGAGAGAGAGAGAGAGAGGGAGAGAGAGGTGTTTAGGATCACAGTTTTGAGATCACCAGCATCTCTGTCCACATTGATCCTTAATCCCCCTATTTGAGGATACATAGTCATATCAAGTCCATCATTGATCTAAGAAAGCATGTGTTAATTTTCTTCCATATGCCTCCAGTTGCTATATATCAATACCATCTCTATAACTTTTCAAACAAAAATATCCATCCTATGCTTTCTCCCCCTATTAGAATATTGCTAGAGGTTAGGAGCTGTCTTTGGTTTGGTGTTTATATCTCCAGCCCTTAGTGAAGTGCCTACCATATAATAACAACTTAAATATCAGTTCCTTCCTTTCCTCTTCCACAATCAATAGGTTTTTCCTTCCTTCCTTCCTTCCTTCCTTCCTTCCTTCCTTCCTTCCTTC
>NW_027186458.1:2505797-2551128 GCF_028583685.1 Petaurus breviceps papuanus | reverse complement strand
TCCTTCCTTCCTTCCTTCCTTCCTTCCTTCCTTCCTTCCTTCCTTCCCTCCTTCCTTCCTTCCTTCCTTCCTTGCTTCCTTCCTTGCTTCCTTCCTTCCTTTTTCCTCATATGCTATTGCTCATTGATAGATCATTGGGGGAATATTGTATTCTTTAGTTTTCACAACAGTAACTTTGAAATATTTTGGAAAATGTTTGGTTCAAATGGATAAAGAGAAGTTTTTGACTTTTAAAAGGGGAAAGCATTCACTCTTCAGAACACTATACCAATTCATTCCTGAATGAATCCAGAGACTTGACCTCTGTTTTATTAAATTTTACATTATATATTGACATGAGAAGTGTCTCTCTCCTTGCCCTTTTTTGGTTTTTATCTGCGCTTTATTATTTCACACGTTGCTTATTCCCTAACCATTACTTAGCACATTATTGTGCATTCATTTTGGAACTTGTTATCAGATCCCTCAGGCTTCTGGGAGGAGACAAAAGGAAGCTTGATTTCCCATTGCTGGAAATTGCAGAATCTCTAATTTTACAATAAGCCATTGTATTCATCAGATAGACATTCATTCCCATTGGCTACTAGCCTAGCAGAGCTATCCCAGGGCTCCCACATCCTAGTAAGACCAAGGACTCTGGTGTTGCATAAGCTGATTTTGAATATTTGTCTCAGATTTCCTTTTTTCCAATGGCAATATAGAATTTGTAGTTCAAAAGTCTGAAAAGAGTATAAGGGCATTTCAGCTCAAATGCTCAAATTGTATAGCTGTCGAAACATACATAGATAATGCCAACCTTCATTACTCCTTTCTTCCAAACATAGTGATAATGGCAGAGGTCATGAATGTAAATTAAATAAAAATGGAAACCAGATGTGAGGAAACTCACCAAAGAAATGACCAAGAGGCAATGATCATCGCTTAAACTTTCTTCCAAAACACAGGAAGGAAAAGATGATTCTTAGGAAGAGCTATATACCTTTTGGTTGGCATTCATTACCAACTTGATAACATATTTGAATATATCATGGGATAATTTAAGGAAAACATTTTTGAACCATGACGAATTTTTAATATCTCATAGAATGATAGACATTTAAAAGTGAAAGAGACATTAAAGATAATCTGATCTGCATATTTTAGAGATGGAGAAAAGGAAGTCCCAAGGGATTCAATTTCCAAAAACTAGAAATATAGAACATTGTTGTTTAGGGGGTCATCAAATGTTTTCAAAAAAGGAAAAAAAAACATGCATTCACAATGTAAAGTCAATGGAATGATTGTTGAATTTAGAATATGAAAAATTGGGTTTGAATTTCAGCCATGCCATTTAGCATTTGCTCAATTAGGAATAGTTATTGAATCTCTGTGCTTTTGGTTTCTTTGTCTGAAAATTGAAAGGATGGGGGAGATGTTTCATAAAAGCCATTTTAGCTCTAACTTTATGGTCCTATGGACTTTTGGTATCTACTTTCGCTATAAATTCTCCTTGCATTCTATTACAATATTAGGTCTTATCCCTTTAGTAGACAATACCTAGTTATCAAATTAAAAATAAATGCTCAGCTAGAATTAATTTTAGATTGTAACAATCCATTATAAATAATAACTATTAGATATACTGTTGAACCATTTTTATTTTAAAGAGAATCATTTAGAATCCTACATCTTTAGAGCTAATATAGGCCATAGTGATTATTGTATCCAAGCCTTTTTTTTACACAAAAGGAAACTGAGGCACAGATAGTTGAAGATATATGCTAAGATGCACACCTATGTTTAATCATTTTTAGAAATTTCTGTTTTAATTTATTCAATTGAAATAATTTAATGAATGAATATTCATTAAACATCTACTAAATGCAAAACAATGGCTATATTTGGAAGACATGTGATGTATATATGCATATACACACATGCACATACATATATACAATACACACAATAGATACATATTCATACATATATGGTATTGTGTGTGTATACACAAACACATATATGTGCACAAATATTCATGCACTATTGTATATACAATTCTTTTAGAGCCCTATGAGACAACATTGCATCAGAGATAGACTAGTACACTTGAATTTAGAAAAGACTGGGATTTAAATGCAGCCCCTGGCACTTACTAGCATTGTAAGCAGAGTCAGTCTTACAAAATTCCCTATTTCTGTCAAAGTTTCTACCATTCTTCTAGTTTTTTAGCTTTGTAACCTTGGCATTTTCTTGAATATTGTTTCTGTCTTACCGAACATATCCATTTGATTGCCATTTTCCTCATTTTGATCTCATTGACAATACCTGCCACATTCCAACTCTCTATTTATGGCACTGCCTCTGTTATTCAGTCCTCATCAATTTTAGCCTAGATTATTGCAACAGCCTTCTAATTGGGTCCTTTGCCTCAAGTCTGTTCCCACTCTAGGCCATCCTATAAACTCCCCAACTCAATCAACTTCCTATTGCCTCTAGGATAAAAAACAAGCAAACAACAGAACTGCCTTAGTTAGTTTTACAAAATCCTTCCCAACCCTACCCTAACTTTTCTTTCCCATCTCCTTGCACAGTCTTCTAATCTCCTTGTACTGGTCATTTCTGATGCCTGGAACTTCCTCCTCTCCTCTAATGTGCAGAATCTCTCATACTTTCAAGACACAGCTCAAGCCCCACCTAGTATATCATATCAACTCCATCACTTCTTGAGGAAAGGATATATTAACCTTCTCTCCGATGGCTCCATTCACCATCCCTGTAACTCTCTGAGACAAAATGTCCGTCCCTTACTATCTCTCTCTATTGGAATGTAAGCAACATGAGGAAATTTTTGTGTTGGTATCTACCGACCGACTACATGAAGGTTTGGTGACTCTTCTAATCACTGGTGGGCTCTTTGCTCTAACTTCCTTGTATTTCTTTGTATTTCTGCTCTTCATACTTATTCTGTCAATATTATTTTCTCCCTCTTTAGAATATTATGTACTTAGAAGGCGGAATTGTTTCTTTTTTTTTTTTTTTTGCTTTTATGCCTAATACAGTGTATGAGGCATGGATACAATGTATGAGGGTGCTAAGTCCTTCATAAACATTTGGTGATTTTTATTTTCTACTAACATAGATAGGTTCCCATCTGTGCTTTCCAATACATTTCTCATCATCTTCACCTATTTCTATTTTTTCATTGACACCAATGAGTATCAAATTCTCTGTTGATTTATTTTGGAGAGTCTTACTGAATTCCTTGTAGAATTTTCCAATTCCATCTTCTATAACCAATGTGAGTACATAAGCCAAAATAATTTTTTTTCTTTTTGGAGGGGGAAGGACAGGGAAATTTGGGTTAAGTGACTTGCCCAAGATCACATGACTAGTATGTGTTAAGTGTCTGAGGCCGGATTTGAACTCTGGTCCTCTTGACTCCAGGGCTGGTGCTATATTCACTGTGCCACCTAGCTGCCCCCGCCATAATAATTTTCAAGACAATTTTTTTGTGAATACTTCTCCAGAACATTTCAACACAAGATGGCCCTAAATCTCATGAAATAATGTCTTTGCCTTTAGGCATACTATAAAATGAATTCTGAGGGCAGCTAGGTGGCACAGTGGATAGAGTGCTATGGCTGGAGTCAAGAAAACTCATCTTATTGAGTTCAAATCTGACCTCAGACACTTACTAGCTGTGTGATCCTGGGCAAGTCAATTAACCCTATTTGCCTCAGTTTCCTCATCTGTAAAATGAGCTGGAGAAGGAAATGGCAGACCACTCCATTATCCAAAGGGGGTCACATAGAGTCATACATGACTGAAATGACTGAACAACAACAAAATGAACTCTTTTGATGTAAAGGAAATCTCCTTCCTTTGACTCTCCTAGGAGAATATATTGATCATCCTTCTATTTACTGTAAATTTCTTCTTTCTCTTAATTTTGTTCATGGAACGAATATGGAGGTCATCATGATTCAGCTCCTTTAGCAGCACAACTACTCAGAAACATAGAATGTGAACATTGTAAGGGACCTAAATTTCCATCTACTTCATGCAAAAATGAAGGGAAGGGAACACACATTTATATGGTACCAGGCACATTGGTAAACACCTTAAAATATATTATTTTATTTGATCATCCACAATCTTATGAGATAGGTACTATTATTATCCCCATTTTACAGTTGAAGAAACTGAGGTAAACATAAGTAAACTGCCCAAAGTCATACACCTAGTAAGTGTCTGAGTCCAGGTCTGCCAAGCCCAGAGTTCCATTGACTGTGCCACCAGCTGCTTCAGGAATCCTGGATAAAATACACCCACCAAGCAGCATTGCTAGCTTCTCTCTCATTCATTTTACTGCCTTTTTAATGTGCTAAGTGCATTTTTGTTAGATTTAGTGCTTTGTTTTTTATCCCGTCTTATTCATAATACCCAATCTTAACCCAAACTCTCATGTGACTATTTCTATTAAAGTTAAATCACTTCTAGCCTGGGAAACTACCATGGACATTGGACAAAAACAAAGATTGACCCAATAAAACCATTGTTGGGAATATAGCCTGAAAGCATTATCAAAAAAAAAAAAAAAGAAAGAAAACAACAGCTATCTGTTAAAACATTTTTATGGCATGATTCTTTGTAATTGCAAAAATCTGGAAACAACCTAAATTTCCAAATATGCAACAATAGAGTAATGGCTAAATGAATTGTGGTACATTTATGCAGTGGGATATTATAATGCAATCAAGATCGGCAAGAATGAAAAATATAAAGAAAGCTGTAAGGACTTTTATGAAATAATGCAAAAATTAAAAAAAAGTAAAACCAGGGCAGAGTACACAATAATCTTGACTATTAAAGGGTAAACAAAGAAAAATTATAGACATTTGGGGAGTGGCCCAAAAGTGGTCATGACATTTTTTTTGCATTGAATTCATTCATTTAACTCTAAATAGTTGCAAAACAAATTTAATTGTTTGTATTCAGGATAGAGTTTCTAAGGAATCATTTAAAAAATATGATGAAGCACTTAGTTGTGTCTTTATTGTATCTCTGGGAATATAAATTGAAACTTCTAGCAACCCTACTGTGAGGGCTTCCACTTCCACCTCCCCTTCCCCTTCTCCCTTCCATTCCCTTCCTTTTCACTTCCCTTCCCCTTCCTCCTCCCTCACCCCTTCCCCTTTCCCTTCTCCTTCTCCCTTCCCTTTCCTTCCTCTATCTTCCTTTCCTCCCTCCCTCATTAGCCTGGGTTCTGCCCTGGGACTCTCCCTCTAAAGTTTTAGCTCTCCACCTCAAAGTGGATATGCTTAGCTTGGTATCAGACACCCCAGCAGCAGCCTGGTGTTTGGGTCTACAGCCCTAATCTGGCACTCACAAACTGTGGTACCAGGGACAACTTCATCTCTCTAGGTCTCTGTTTCCTCATCATTAAAATGGTGGTAATGATATTTGTTTATCCTGCTACAAAGAATGGGAATAAAGGAAGCATTTTCTAAACTTTTCAAAGAACATCTGGAGAAGATACTGTGTTATTATTTCTGTACCTAGCTGTAGTGGCAGGGAGGTTCAGTGGATAGAGTCATGGATTAGAGATCAGAGATATCTGAGTTCAAACCCTATCTCAGACACTTGGTAGCTGTGCGACCCTGGACAAGTCACTTAGCCTCTGTTTACCTCAGTTTTCCCATCTGTAAAATAGGGGATAATAATCATACTTACCTCCTAGGGTTATGAAGGTTAAACGAGGTTATATTTTTACTTTGTGAACCTATGTAAATGGTAGCTGCTGCTGCTGCTGTTGCTACTACTACTACTACTGCTGCTACTACTACAATTGTTGTTATAATCATCATCATTATTATTACTAATTATTACTATCTGTCTCAAAGACAGGAATTCTTCCCCTAGGGTCCATGGTTCCCCAAGGGTTCCATGGATAGATTTAAGAGGTCTATGAATTATAGCTTTATTTTCACTAACATATAATTGAAATTTTAGAATTTTCTTTAATCACTTAAAGTTCAAAGGATTCACCAAATAGATTAACTGCACAAAACACGTTAAGAATTACTTACCTAAATTTTCTTTCAGTTTAGGCTAAACAACCTGGCATTTCCTCTTCCTCTTTTTTTTTAATATCTGCTGGGACAATGCCTCTACTGACATCTTTCTCCCTGAGTTATGGAGGTGTGACCCTTGAAAGCTCGTCTGGGAAGCCCAAGTTCTGGGACATCTTATCAAGAAGGAGAGTGTGGGGCCATGGATGGACTGTATGTTAGTAAGGAAGTGTGAAATGAAGTTCAGAGCTGCTCCTTGACAGGTGGGCCACAAAAGAAATTAATTTACTGACATAGGCAACTCTCAAAGACCATCAGTTAAGTTAGAGAGAGCTCAAATCCTTCATCAATGGAGAAAGAGGGAGCATCCACACCAGCACCTTCAGATCCTTCGAGTATTTGATAAATGGATGCCATGAACATTGCTTTGTTCCTTAGTGCTTTCCTGACATCCTGATAGGGTTGGCCTTTATGGAAAGCCTGTGAAGATAGAAGTCCTGACCTTGTGGAATTCTAGCTATGAAAACACTGCTGGAGGCAGTGATGGATGTTGAATGCTTATGTCTCTCCTATAGCTCTGGCTCATCAGCTGGTTATTCTTTTAAAGAAAGTGTAACTTCAAAATCCATGCTTTGGTTCATCTGAACTTGGTAGCTAATACCTAGGGCCTTCATTACTCATCCCAATGTGCCATGAGTGCAATATATTACTGCATAGGTTTCCCTTGAATTCTCCCTTTAGATTTTCTTTTCATGGGTGCACTTTCTTATGCAAAATTTTTAGTCCTTTTTTGGAGAGGGGAAGGCAAGGCAAGTGGGGTTAAGTGACTTGCCCAAGGTCACACAGCTAGTAAGTGTATCAAGTGTCTGGGGTTGGATTTCAACTCAGGTCCTCCTGACACCAGGGCCAGTGATCTATTCACTGCACCACCTAGCTGCCCTTAAAAATGTTTAGTTTTGATAAAAAAGGTTAGGGGAGAAAGAATAATGCTGATGTTTCACGTGCTTTTATTGTCTGTTCTTTGTTTGAGGTCTCATTTTTAAAAATCTTTTTTAATTTTTATTTTGTCCCTATCCCTTTTTTGAAGCTCTATTTAAGCCATATTCCACCTGCCCCAGAAAACAGAAGCATAGATTCACAGGATGTGACAGCTGGCTGGGATCTCAGAGGTCATTTAGTCCAACAAAAATCCTCACCCACTGCAATTCAGGCAAGTCAAGTGAACATCCAATCTCTGTTAGAGAGTTCCAATGGGAGACATTTCACCATTGCCTGAGGTTTAAAGAATCATAGATCTGGCACTGGAAAGGATGTTAGAAGCCAACTAATCAACTTCATTTTGCAAATGAGGAAATTGAAGCCCAAGGAGGTTAAATGACATGCCCAAGGTCACATAGGGACTGCATGTTAGAGGAGAGATTTGAATACAGGTCATCTGGTTCCAGTGGCAATGTTCCTTTGTTTGCTCCATGTGGCAGCCAATTCCACTTTCATATAGTAATCTTCACCATTTTGTTCTTTCTTCTTGGTGTTCCCGAGCCCTTACTGATCCCCTTTAATGCTTATGTCTTCCTCCTGCTGACACTCTACATCTTATTTGTATAATGGGTCTTTACTCAAGCACATATCACCTCAGATGAAGGAGCTCATGTGGTAGACAGCAGGAACCTGCTTGTGAGGGAAGAAATGCTCCACTCCCTTCGTATGTGGGCAGAAGCAGCTAGCTGGCTGTGTAACCCAAATGGGCTACATCTTTGAAACTACCAGGCTGGGACAGTCTTTCTCTATTTCCCAGGAAGATGAACTAAGCTCATGATGGGATGGGCTATATTTCACCTTTCCCTTTAGGCACCAAAGACCTGAGAAATGGGGGTTTCAGTTTTGCTGTTGTCTTTCAATTTGAGGTGAATGTGATAGAGACCTTAGATGCAAGAGTTCAAGTCATGGTGAAGAGAGGATTCCAGACTAGGAGTGGTCACCAGCCCGGTAGGGAAGTTCTGAGATGCCAGGGTGCCGGGGTGAGGGCCCACGAAGACTTTAGACTTGGAACTTGACTAGACTGATGCTATATAGATACTGAGCTAACTTATGAATCGACTCCTCCTCCACTCCTGAGACAAGAAACTGATGTGATGTGGGAAGACAAGGTCCTCTTCTCATAGACGTTAGGATAGGGGAATGTTTATATATGTGTGTGTGTGTGTGTGTGTGTGTGTGTGTGTGTGTGTGTGTGTGTTTAGATATGTGTGTATTCTTATTGTATCTTTCAAGTAAATATTTCTTTGTAAAAGCTAATATTACTGTTTAGTGGTTAAGTGGAACTGCTGTCTGAGGACCTCCAAAATTGGTGGAACAAAATTGATGGGAGCTTGAGACAACAGTTAATACTCAACACCCCCATGTGACACCAAAAAACTCACAGACTATTGATGCAAAACAGACTAATTAACCCTTATTAGGGATACAAGGAGGAAAAAGGAGAGAGGAGCAGAAGGTTTTAAGAAGTAGATAGAGTCCAAGGGCAACAGTCTCAATCCAATTAAACTTTGAAGGGTTTATCATAAAGAGGAAATATGGGTTAACAGGATAAAAAAGGTGAAAAGATTGGAGGTTAGGTCAAATGGGATAAGTCAAAGGAGTGGATGAGACTACTTCAATCATAGTTTATTAGTTTGTTTTTGTTTTTTTTTTTGCTTTTTGGAGGACAATTGGGTTTTAAGTAACTTGTCCAAGGTCACATGGCTAGGTTTTTTATTTGTGTGTGTTAAGTGTCTGAGGCCACCGAACTCAGGTCCTCCTGACTCCAGGGCCAGCACTCTACTCACTGCACCACCTAGAAGCCCCATAGAGTTTATTAGTATTAATGACATTCCTTCTCTTTCACCAACTTCTTTGTAAGGAGAGGGTCAGGAACAAAGAATGGAAAAAATAAGACATTATGATGAAGGGAAATACATAATTAACAATAACAACCATGGGTGGGAATGGGATGAACTCTCTCATAAAATGTAGGGAGGTAACAGAATAGATTTAAAACAGAATCTAAAAATGTATTATTTACAAGAAACATATTTCAAGCATAAAGATTCACAGAGAATTAAAATGAATACTGGAACAAACTTTAATATAGCTTTAGTGAGTTTAAAAATGCACGCATAGGTAACAATCATAATCTCAGACAAGGCAATACTAAAAATACACATGTTTAAAAGAGATAAGTAGAGAAATGACATTAGGCCTAAAGAAACCATAGATAATAAGATAATATAAATTTTTAATATATCTGTACTTAATGGCACCAAGAGAGCATAGTGGAAGGGGAAGGGGAAGGGAAGGAAACAAACATTTGTTGATTTTTGGAATTTTCTTTCTTTTTCAAATTTATTTATTTACTTTTAGTTTACAACATTCAGTTCCACAATTCCTTGAGTTTCAAATTTTCTCCTCATCCCTCTCCTCCCCCGTCTCCTCCCATGGCAGCGTGCAATCAAATATAGGGTCTACAAATGCCTTCATATTAAACATTCGTCAGGTTTAAAGAAGAATTATAACCAATGGGGTGAACAATGAGAAAGAAGAAACAAAACAAGACAAAAAAAGAGACAGAGCAAGTGGTTTGCTTCAATCTGCATTCAGACTCTATAGTTCTTTCTTTGGATATGTACATCTCTTTCCATCATGAGTCTTTTGGAGTTGTCTTATGACCTTGCATTGCTGAGAGGAGAACAATCTATCAAAGTTAGTCATCACACATATGTTGCTTGTATAATTGTGTGCAAATTTTTCCTGATTCTGCTCTTCTCACTGAACATCAGGTTATATAAGTCTCTCCAAGTTATTATGAAGTCTGTCTGCTCCTCATTTCCTATAGCAGAATAGTATTCCATTACATTCATATAGCGCAACTTGTTTCGCCATTCCCCAATTGATGGACATCCCCTTGATTTCCAGTCCTTTGCCACTACGAAAAAAGCTGCTATAACTATTTTTGTACATATGGGTCCTTTTCCCACTTTTATGATCTCTTTGGGATACAACCTAGAAGTGGTATTGCTGGGTCAAAGGGTATGTACTTATTTATAGCCATTTGGGTATAGTTCCAGATTGCTCGCCAGAATGGTTTGATCAGTTCACAACTCCACCAACAATGCATTAGTGTTCCAATTTTCCCACATCCTCTCCATCATTAATCATTTTCCTGTTTTGTCATCTTAGCTAATCTGACCAGTGAGACATGGTACCACCGAGTTGTTTTGATTTGCATTTCCCTAATCAATAGTGATTTAGAGCATTTTTTTCATATGTTTATATATATATATATATATATATATATATATCTTTAATATTTTCTTAGGAAAGCTGTCTATTTATATTCTTTGACCATTTATCAATTGGGGAATGACTTGTATTCTTACACATTTGACTCAAGTATCTGTATATTTTAGAAATGAGGCCTTTATCAGAGACACTGGTTGTAAAAAAAAATCTTTCCCAATTTCCCACTTCCCTCTTACTCTTGGTTATATCGGCTTTATTTGTATAGAAACTTTTCAATTTATTGTAATCAAAATTATCCATTTTGCATTACATAATGCTCTCTAACACTTGTTTGGTCATAAAATCTTCCTTTCTTTGTAAATCTGACAGGTAAACTATTCCTTGCTCTCCCAGATTGCTTACAGTATCAGCCTTTATAGATAGATCATGCACCCATTTTGACTTGATTTTTGGTATATGGTGTAAGATATTGGTCTATGCCCAGTTTCTGCCATACTATATTCCAGTTTTCCCAGGAGTTTTTGTCAATTTGTGAGTTCATATCCCCCAAACTGGGTCTTTGGGTTTATCAAACAGCAGATTACTATAATCATTGACTGCTGTGTCTTGTGTACCTAATCTCTTCCATTGATCCACTACTCTGTTCCTCAGCCGGTACCAACTAGTTTTTTTTTTTTTTGCAATAAAGATTTACATTTATATATTTGTATAATTGTAAATACATATACATATTAAGACTAAGTGGTATTTAGTGGTATGTACTTTCAATTCTGTGGCATTTATCCATTATAAAATAATTGATTTTTACACAGTACCTTCAAGTTTAGAAAGTGTTTTCATATATTATCTCATTAGAATCTTGCAACAATTTTGTAAGGTAGATGCTATTATTTTTATTCCTCTATTTGAAGATGCAAATATCAAGGTTCAAAGAATGTAAGTGACTTGCCTATGGTCACAGCTAACTTATAATCCTAAAAAGTGAGATTTGAACTCAGGATTTTTTGACTCCAGGCATAACACACTGTCTAGCCATTTTGTTTCCAATAGCATATATTGTAGGTGGTTAACATCTAGACATCTTTTCAATGTAAGATCTTGTAGTAGTTTTGACATTTTATAAATGATAAAAACTTAACTACATCACTTAGTTATTTCTTTTTTTTCTATTTAGTGTGCATGTCATTCCCTCCCTAAGCCAAATTAATTGAGTTTCATATTAGACATTAGTCAGGTTACAAATAAGGATTGTATCAAATGGAATGAACAATGGGAAAGAGGAAACAAACCCAAAAAAGATAAAGAAAAAGAGCAGGAAGTTTGCTTCAATCTGGGTTCAAACTCTGTTCTTTCTAGTTTTTTTTTCTCGGAAGGTAGACATCTCTCTCCATCATGAGCCTTTTGGAGTTGACTTATAACTCTGCATTGCTGAGAAGAGTCCAGTCTATCAAAGTTGGTCGCCACACATGCTTGTGTCAGTAATTGCATGCAAATTTCTCCTGGTTCTGCTCTTCTCACTCAGCATCAGTTCACATAAATCTCTCCAGGTAAATATGAAGTCCATCTGCTCCTCGTTTCTTTCTATGTCTCTCTTACATCTCATAATTGGAGGTTGAATTTTCCACTGAGCTCTGGCTTTTTTATCAGGAAGGTGTGAAATTCATCATATCATGGAATGACCATCCCCTTGCCTGGAAGAATATGTCCAGTTTCGCTTGGTAGGTGATCCTTGGTGGTAACCCAAGTTCTTTTGCCTGTTGAAAAATCATATTCCAGTTCCTATGATCTTTCAGTGTAGAAGCTGCCAAATCCTGTGCAATCCTCACTGTGGTTCCATGATATTTGAATTGTTTTGTTCTGGCTGTTTGTCGTATTTTATCCTTTACCTGATTGTTCTGGAGTTTGGCCACAGCATTTCGCGCACTTTTCAATTTGGGATCTCTTTCAGGAGGTGACCAGTGGATTCTCTCGATTTCTATTTTACCCTCTGGTTCTAGTATCTCAGGGCAATTTTCCTTGATGAGCTCTTGGAAGATGTTGTCCAGGCTCATTTTTTCATCATCATTTTCTGGTAGGCCTATGATTATAGATTATCTCTCCTGGATCTCTTTTCCAGGTCAGTTATTTTTCCATTAAGATATTTTACCTCTTTTTCTAATTTTTCATTCTTGATGTCTAGTTTGACTGATTCTTGGTTCCTCATAGAGTTATTTGCTTCAGTTTGGTTGATTATAGTTTTTAGCAAATTATTTTCCTTGGTTAGTTTTTGAAGCTCCTTTTCCATATGACACATTTTTTTCTTTTTAAGGAGCTGTTTTTTCATTATAATGTTTTTCTAATTTTGATTTTAAAATAATTTTTCATTTTATCTTCTGTCTCTCTAATTTGGTTTTCAAAGTTCTTTTTGGGCTCATCTAAGAATGCTTTCTGTGCTTGAGACCAGTTTCCTATTGAGGCTTCAGCTGTGGGTGTGGAGTCAATACTGTCTCCCTCTGAATTTGGTTTGTCCCACTCAAAATAGTAGGACTCCAGAGTCTTTGTCTTTGCAGTCTGCTTTTTACCCATTTTGAGGCAGGGTCCTAGCCTCACCCTTCCTCTAGGGTTCTCAAGCCTTTACTGTTTAAAGTTTTGCTCTGGGGCAATAATTACTGTGTTTTCAGTTTCAGAGAGGGATATTGGTTCACTCTCCCATCCTGGTCCCTGGAAGTCCAGATAGAGGCTTTTTAAAATTCTGTGGGTTGTTAGTCCCAGGAGTAGCTGCTGCCCCTGCCAGGGGCCCTGCATTTGACTTTTATCCAGCTCTGTCCAGTCCCAGTCCTGCATAGATAGGCCTGGCAATGGCCCTTGCAGTTGGTAGGTCAACTTGCTACCATGTTGATCAAGTCTCATCAGGGCCTCTGCGGCCCCATTGTCCAGGCCTCTGTGCCAGCTCCCTTAGTCTTTTGGACCTCTGCTTACCAAGTAGTTCTGATGACTGCTGTTTTATAATGCAAATTAAAATCTGGTATGGCTAGGCCACCTTCCCTAGCATTTCTTTTCATTAATTCCCTTGATATTCTGGACTTTTGTTCTTCAAAATAAATTTTGTTACTATTTTTCTATTTCTATAAAATATTTTTTGGTAGATTGATTGGTATGGCACTAAATATGCAATCTAATTTAGGTAAAATTGCCATTTTTATTATATTAGCTCAACCTAGCCATGAGCAGCTGATGTTTTTCCAATTAGTTAGATCTGACTTTATTTGTGTGAAAAGTATTTTGTAATTGTGTTCAAATAGGTCCTGGGTTTGTTTTAGCAGGTAGATTCCCAAATATTTGTAATGTCTACAGTAACTTTAAATGGAATTTCTCTTGCTGCTGGATTTCATTAAAAATATTTAGGAATGCTGAGGATTTATGTGGGTTTATTTTATATCCTGCATCTTTGCCAAATTTATTGTCTCAAGTAGTTTTTTACTTGATTCTATAGGATTCTCTAAGTATATCATCATATCATCTGCAAAGAGTGATAGCTTAGTCTCTTCTTTGCCTCGTTTGATTCCTTCAGTTTCTTTTTCTTCTCTTATTGCTATGGCTATTATTTCTAGTACCAAATTGAATAAGAGGGGTGATAATGAACATCCTTATTTCACCCTTGATCTTATTGGAAATTCTAGCTTATCCCCATTACATATAATACTTGTTGATGGTTTTAGATAGATACTACTTATTATTTTAAGGAAGACTCCATTTATTCCTATACTTTCTAATATTTTAATAGGAATGGGTGTTGTATTTTGTCAAAAGCCTTTTCTGCATCTATTGAGATAATCATGTGTTTGCTGCTAGTTTTGTTGTTGATATGATCAATTATACTGATGGTTTCCCTAATATTGAACCATCTTTGCATTCCTGGAATAAATCCTACCTGATCAAAATGTATTATTCTTGTAATAAGTTTCTGTAGTCTTTTTGCTGATATGTTATTTAAAAATTTTTAATCTATATTCATAAGGAAAATTGGTCTATAATTTTCTTTCTCTGTTTTGTCTCTTTCCAATTTAGGTATCAGTACTGTATTTGTGTCATAGAAAGAATTTGGTAGGACTCCTTCTTCTCCAATTTTCTTGAATACTTTGTAAAGTATTGGAATCAACTGTTCTTTAAATGTTTGATAGAATTCACTAGTAAATCCATCTGACCTTGGAGATTTTTTCCTAGGGAGTTCATTGATGGCTTGTTCAATTTCTTTTCCTGGGATGAGGTTAAGTAATTTACTTCCTCTTCAGTTAATCTAGGCAACTACATTTTTGTAAATATTCATCAATTTCACTAAGATTGTAAAATTTATGTGCATAAAATTGGGCAAGACAATTTGCAATTATTGTTTTAATTTCCTATTCATTGGAGGTAGATTGATCCTTTTCATTTTTGATACTGTTAATTTGGTTTTCTTTTTTCTTTTTTTATCATAGACTAAAGGTCTATCAATTTTATTTTTTTTTTAATAAAACCAGCTCTTAGTTTTGTTAATTCAATAGCTTTATTAATTTTAATTTTATTAATCTCTCCTTTAGTTTTCACTATTTCTAATCTTGTATTTAATTGTGGATTTTCAATTTCTTCTTTTTCTAGCTTTTTCAGGTGCCCAATTTTTGGACCTCCATTTTTTTTTCTATTTTATTCATGCATGCACTCAGGGATATAAAACTTCCCCCAAGAACTGCTTTTTCTGCACCCCACAAGTTTTAGTATGCTGTCATATTATTGTCATTCTCTTGAATGAAGTTACTGATACTTTCTATAATTTCTTATTTGACCCACTCATTCCTTCAGATTAAATTATTTATTTTCCCATTAATTTTTAGTCTATTTTCCCTGGCCTTTATTACATATAATTTTTATTGCATCATGATCTGAGAAGGATGAATTTAATATTTCTCCCTTTCTGCACAGAATTGAGACGTTTTCATGCCCTAGTACATGGTCAATTTTTGTGCATATGCCATCTACTACTCAGAAAAAGGTATATTCCTGTATATTCCCATTCAATTTTCTCCAGAGGTCTATAATATCTAGCCTCGCTAAAATTCTATTCACCTCCTTAACATCTTTCTTGTTTATTTTGAGGTTAGATTAATCAAATTCAGAGAGGGGGAGATTGAGGTCCCCCAACTAGTATAGTTTTGCTATTTATTTCTTCCTCTAATTCCCTTAACTTCTCTAGGAATTTGGATGCTATACCACTTGGTGCATATATGTTATATAATGATATTGCTTTATTCTCAATGATGCCTTTTGGCAGGATATAGTTTCCTTACCTTTTCTCTTTAAATTAGATCTATTTTTTGCTTTTGTTTTAGTTGAGATAAGTATTGATATCCACACTTTTTTTTTTTACTTTAGCTGAAGCATAATATATTCTACTCCAGCCTTTTACCTTTACCCTGTGTATATCCCCTTGTTTCAGGTGTGTTTCTTGTAGACAGTATATTGTAGGATTGTGGCTTTTAATCCATTCTGCTATCTGCTTCAGTTTTATGGGAGAGTTCATCCCATTCACATTCACAGTTATGATTACTATCTGTATCTTTCCCTCCTTTCTATTCCCTCTTCTGTTTATGCTTTTATTTCTCCTTTCTCCCTTCCCCTCCTTAAGAGTTTTCCTTTTGACCACTGCCTCCCTCAGTGTTCCTTCCCCATGCACCTCCCTCCCTTTACCTATTCATTCCCCTTACTACTATTTCTCTCCCTTCTAACCACCCTCCTTTCCCTCCTTACCCCTCCTACTGCCTTTAGGGCATAACAGGTTTTTATACTTAATATTCCCTTCTTGAACCCAAACCAAGAGTAAATTTCATACAATGCTCCTCTCCCTACCTCCTTTTCCTCTACTATAATGAGTTTTTATGTCTTTTCATATTAGAATACTAAACTTAACTGAACATGTTAATCCCTCCTTGAACCAAAACCAATGAGAGTAAAGTTCATAGAATGTTCATCTCCCTCCCTTCTTTCCCTCTACTATACTATGTTTTTATGCCTCCTCATATGACATAATTTACCCTTTTCTGCCTCCTCCTTTCCTTTTCTCCCATTACAATCCTTTTGCACCCTTTAATAAGATTTTTTTTTATCATCAGATTAGTTCATTTATACCCACACCCTCTATCTATGTATATCACTTTTCAATGTCATGATAATTATATAAATCTTAATATTGACAGTTATCAGCTTCCCATATAGGGATGTAAACAGTTTGCTCTTATTGAATCACAAGTTATGTGTGTGTGTGTGTGTGTGTGTGTGTTTTCCTTGTTTACCTTTTTATGCCTCTCTTGAGTCTTGTATATCAAGATCAAATTTTCCATTGAGTTCTGGCTTTTTCATCAGGAAAATCTGGAAGTCCCTTATTTCATTGAATGACCATCTCCTTGCCTGAAAGATTATGCTCAGTTTTTCTGGGTAGTTGATCCTTGGTTGTAGTCCAAGCTCTTTTGCCTTATGAAATATCATATTCCAATCCCTCTCATCTTTTAACATAGAAGCTGCTAGGTCTTGGGTGATCCTGATGGTAATTTCACAATATTTGAAGTGTTTCTTTTTTGGCTGCTTGGAGTATTTTCTCCTTGACCTTATAATTCTGTAATTTGGCTACGATATTTCTTGTAGTTTTCAGTTTGGGATCGCAAGAGGAGTTTGCTGAATTCTTTTGATTACTATTTTACCCTCTGATTCTAGGAGCTCAGGACAGTTTTCTTTGATAATTTCTTGGAGGATGCTGTCCAGGCTGTTTTTTGTTGTTTTTTTTTATCATGGCTTTCTGGTAGACCAATAATTCTTAGATTATCTCCTGAATCTGTTCTCTAGGTCAGTTGTTTTTCCAATGTGATACTTTACATTTTCTTCTGATTTTTCAATCTTTATATTTTGTTTGACTGATTCTTGATGTGTCATAGTGTCATTAGCTTCGAATTGACTGATTCTAATTTTTAGTGAACTATTTTCCTCAGTTAGTTTTTGAAGCTCTTTTCCCATATGTTCACATTTCAACCTCCTGTCCCAGTTCAAATATTTTACTTTTTAAGTATTTGTTTTCTTCAGTGAGATTTTTTTCCATTTTGACCAATGTAATTTTAAAAGAAATGGTCAATTTATCTTCTACCTCTCTAATTGGGCTTTTAAAATCTTTCTTGAGCTCTTCCAAGAACGATTTTTGGTCTTGAGACCAGTTCATATTTCCTTCTGTGGTCTCAGGTGTGGATATAGAGTTGAAGGTGTCTCCTGAAAGTGATTCATCTCATTCACAATAATAGGATTCAATCATCTTTGGTTGCTTCTGGCCCATTGTGATTCCCTATTTCCTGACTTTTAAAATTTATTTCTGCTTCTGGGGTACAGAGGGCTCTGACCCATGCTTCTCAAGCTGGGAGATAGGTTGTTGACTTTGTGTTCTGTAGCCTCTGGGCATCTAGACTGAGGCCAAGGCCAGGATTATCAGTGTTTCCCCTGGATTACCCTGAGGCTCACAGAGTAAGGTGTGGGGGAGGGGTGGTCTGGGCACTTCAGGTTTCCTCCTCTGTGCCCCAGGGATAGAGCTCGGGTAGGCTCAACAGCTGGCAGTCTTCCACTCTGGTGTCTGCAAATTTCCTTGATTGTGCTAAGGCACACCTGGGATTTTGGTGCTTTCTACCTCCACCCCCCTGGGCTTCAGGATCTCTTGCTGGTCAGCTGAGATAGGGTTTGTTGGGATGCCTTCTGCACTTCACTTCAGGCTCAGTACAGCTTCATTCACACCCTTCCTCTAGGACTCCCAAGCCTGCTATTGTTTCCACTGTTTCAGGATTTTACAGTGGGGCAATAATCTCTGGGTTTTCAGGGTCAGGGAGGGAGAATAGAGAAGATATGGTTTACTCCACCATCTTGGCTCCTGGAAGTTCAGGTAAGTGATTTTTGAACATCCAGGCTGTGGGCTGATAGTCCCAGGAGAAGCTGCTGTTGTAGGCCCTGCACTTTTTCTTACCCAGTTCTGACCAATCCTCCATCCAGCAGTGAGAGGTCTGTGAAGCCAGGGCTCACTATCACTCCACTGTGGTCTGGCCATGAGCTCTGTGCTCCCCCTGCCCAGTCCTGCATGCGCATTTTCCTGGACTGGGAAATCTGCCACACTCTGTCTACCAATGAATTTTTCACTCTAAAATCCATTCAGATTCACCTTTTAGAGGTTACTGATAGACTTAATGGAGATCAGATGAGCTCTTGCTTCTACTCTGCTATCTTGGCTCTACCCCTCAGGAACAAACATTTATTTCTTAAAAATTAAACAATATTTTTGCAATTAGATGTAACACAATTTTTAATATTCAGTTTTTTAAATCAAATGCTTTATTAACTTTTAGTTTACATCATTTATTTCCTCAAGATTTTGAGTTACAAATTTTCTCCCTGTTTTTCCCCTACCCACCACCCCAAAATATCCCCTCCTCCAATCTGCTGTCTCCCATATCTTCTCGTATACCCTCTCTGACTTTCCAGTAGAGCATGGTGGATCTCTATGCTCCAGGGCCTGTATGTCTTATTTCCCAGTTACATGTAAAATAATATTAATACTAGTATATATATATATATATATATGTATATATACATACATATATATATATATTAAACATTTGATTTTAAAACTTTGAATTCCAGATTCATTCCCTTCCTCCCTTGTCACCCACCCTTACTGGGAAGATAAGCAATTCAGCATAGATTGTACATGTGTAGCTATGCAAAACATTTCCATAGGAGATATATTGCAAAAGACTGACTATATTTTCCTCCTTTCTATCCCACCTCCCACTTGTTCTATTCTCTACTTTGATCCTGTCCCTTTTCAAAAGTGGATGCTTCCAACTTCCCTCCCTCCCAGCCTGCCCTCCCTTCCATCATTCCCCCTCTTTCCCCTTCCCCCCTACTCTCCTGTAGGGTGAGACACCCTATTTAGTGTGTATGTCATTCCCTCTGTAAGCCAAATTCAATGAGAAAAAGGTTGACCCATTCCCTTTTGCCTTCCTGTTCTTCCCCTCCATTGTAACCATTTTCCCTTGCCTCTTCTATATGAGATAGTTTATCCCATTCTGTCTCTCCCCATCTCTTCTCATTATATTCCTCTCTCACCTCTTAATTTCACCTTTTAAGTATCATCCCTTCCTATTAAATTGGTCCTGTGCCCTCTATCTATGTATACCTGTACACGTATATACACATTCATGTATGTATTCATATGCCCATATACCCTCCTATATAGACACATATATTTATATGTGTATATATATATATATATAATATAAACATTTCTATTCCCTTCAACTATTCTCGTACTGAGAAAAGTTTCATAAGTCATAATTATAATTTTTCTGCAAAAAGAACTGATATAAATGTTTTTGTACAAATATGTTCCTTCCCCTCCTTTTATATTTCTTTGGCCTACAGACTCAACAGCAGTATTCTTAGATCAAAGGGTATGAACAGTTTTATAGCTCTTTGAGCATAGTTCTAAATTGTTCTCCAGAATGGTTGGATCAGTTCACAGCTCCACCAACAGTGCATTAGTGTCCCAGTTTTGCTATATCCCTTCCAACACTTATAATTTTCCTTTTTTGTCTTATTAATTAATCTGATAGGTGTGAGGTGATATCTCAGAGTTGTTTAAATGTGCATTTCTCTAATCAATAGTGATTCAGTGCATTTTTTTCCTATGACTATAGATAGCTTTGATTTATTTGTTTGAAAACCTGTTCATGACCTTTGACCATTTATTAATTCGGGAAAAACTTGTAGGAACAAACACTTAATAAGCATCTACTTTATGATTGATATTATGCTAAGCACTTTAAAAATACCTTATTTTTCAGAGTACTAGACTTAGAGTCAGTCCAATACTAAGTTTAAATATTGCCTTAGATTCTTACTAGTCATGCAACTTTGGGCATGCTACTTAACCCTAATGGGAGTTGAGGGGTTACACTAGATGGCTTCTGACATTGTTCTTAACTCTAAATCTATGATCTTATTCTAAAATGATGAATTTTTGCTTTAGGGACATTGGTTGAATGTCATCAAAAGTGCTGTAAAATTTCTGAAATGCAATTCAGCCTGCTCTGTTCCTCCTGTTTAAACCATTGTGTATTTATAGTATCAATCCAAGACGTATATAGTGATGGGCCAGCTCAATGGCCAATTAACTGTATATCCCAATTTAGACCAACATCTTTTGCCATCCTGTGACACGTTCATGCCTCATGTCATCTCTGATGACATCTTTATAATCACACAGTTGACTGAATGCTGTAGAGATTAAATGATCTTATTGTGTTTATGGGGTTCAAATATGGCATTTGATTTGGTGAATCAAAATGCCCTCCAGCAATCCTCTCCTCCAATATATCATGAGTATATCAAAACAAGACAAAATACCTTAAAAGAGATGACTATACAGGTAACCCTTGTTTAATCTTTCTTTTTTAAAACCAAGGGAAGAATATAACAAAACAAAACAAAACAGAATAAAACAACTGCTGTCATGGAATAAAGTCACTGCAGGGTCTAAGCTGAAGAAAGATTTCCTACAGATGGTGTGGTGTTCCCCACAGTCCTCTTTGCTTTGGAATTACTCAGTTCACATCAAATCTGGGTATTCTGTAGAGCCTCTCTGATCACTCATTGCATACAGTAGGATCTATTTAATGAATGGATGCCTGCATGAGGAAGTGCATGAATGTTCTATCATGAGTGGGAAGATATTTAGAGCCTTTAGGAGGCTACTTAAATTTGAGAAGCTGTAATTTGATTAGCTAGACAAACTGTTTCCTGTTTCCATGATCAAAATGTTTCATATATCTCAACTTGCATGGAAAAAAAGTGCTTAGCCTGGGACATAGATTCACAAAAGTAATGAAATGTATATTTTAGGGTTGCTTCCTTTCCCTAATGCAAATTGCATCAGATGTCAAGGCAAGATGGTGCCAGATTGGGTCCGGGCAATCTTTCTGTACAGACTACCTTGCTCCTGACATCTCAAGTTACACCCCATGCCCACCTTGAAGGGCCATTTATACTAAAGGAATGTTCCTGGTCTATCTTATTTATTTAAACAATCCAGTTAAGCCTGAACGACTAGAGGGATTATGTGCAATACAAGAGCTCAACAGTACAGTGCAACTCTACATCATCTTGATAAGATGGACCCTGGAATCCATGCCAAGAAAGGTTGTAGAGCTCTGACTTGAAAGCATTACTCCTTATGCCAATGATCCCTTCTGTGTTTGCCTTACAACAGTACTGTAAGGTAAATAGTGCACTTGGAATTTTTTCTATTTTATAAATGAGGAAAATGAGGTCTAGTGAGTGTGAACAGTAGAATACAACACTAGACCATATAATAATAATAATAATAATAATAAGCATTTATACAACCTTTTCAGGCTTGAAAAATGCTTTAAATATTATTTAAACCTCAACTATATTGGGAGATGTTATTATTCCCATTTGGCAGATAAAGAAAATGAAGCAACAAAGGATAAGTTACTTGCTTTGAATCACATAGCTAGGAAGCATTGGAAGTTGAATATGAACTCAGGTCTTCTTGACTCTGACCACTGCTCTATCCACTGTACCTCCTAGGTGCTTATATGTTCTTATTACATAGTCTTGTCCATACTCCTGCCTCAGTCTTTAGGTAATCCTTTTAAAAATAGGCCCGTGTAATCAAAAGATTCTCAACAAGATTTTGTTGAAATGCTTTCAGCTACTGAGGGATCAAATGTAATTACAACAACCCATTATACTTCACCTTGAAGAATGTGGTCATTCTTAGGTGGTTGCATCTATACATAAGGAGAAAGTGGGGACTGAACTTTCTCACTTGTAACTCTTTGATGAAGTGATAAATCACAAAAAAGAATCAAGAAGTTACCAGCACAGGCTATTTTGAAACTCTATCCTGTAAGAGGTTTTGCATGTGCTGTGTATATAAACCCCTCGATTCCTCAACTGAACATCTTTGATCTCTGGGTGTAACCATATTTTGCCACCAACATACTGAACATGAGTGCATCTCATAAGGAAATAGTGATAATAATGGCTAATGACCTGTGGGAAAGCAGAGAAATTAAGGTAGGATTTATATGTTCTTTAGCACTAGCCTTGGAGCAGGAACCTGGGTTTGAATCCTAACTTTGCCACATGGGACAGTAGGTAAATCACTTAAAATTTGTGGACTCTGGTTTCCTTCAATTTAATCCATGTTGCAGATATTTTCTAGGCTCACGGGATGAAAAGGGCATTGTGAAGTCACAAGTCAGTCACAATCATTTATTGAACACTTCCCTGTGCCAGGTACTATGCTAAGTGCATAGAAATGACCAAATATGGCTCCTCTCTTCAAGGAACTCAAATTCCAAGGAGACATATTTAAATAATTATGTACAGATAACGTATATGCAGTGTAAAAGGAAGACAATCTTTGGGGGAAGGCATTAGAAACTGGAAGAACTGTGGAGGGCCTTCTACGTGAGGTGGGATATGAGCTAAGACTTAAATGAAGCCACAGAAATGAAGTGAAGGAAGAGAAAGAGGGATGGGGGTAGTTAGTGAAGAAGCACGTATTTGGGACCTAGAGTATTGTGTGTGAGTAATGGCAAATGGGTCAATGTATGTAGCTCAGAGAGAGCAGGAAACAGATCAAATGAAGAATGGAAAATTAAGAAGAGACCCTTTTGTGAAGAGTTCAAGCTTAAAAGAGGATTTTATATTTGATCCTGGAGGTAATAAAAGAGCCACTGGAGTTTAATGTGTATGTGTGTATTTGTGTGTGTGTGTGTGTGTGTGTGTGTGTGCATGTGTCTTTGTAGGGGGGATAGGTCAGGCCATGGAAAGATCTGTGCTTTAAGAAAATCACTTTGACAGCTGAGTAAATGATGGACTTGATTGGGGGAGATTTGAGGAAGAGAAACCATCCAGAGGGCTATTCAAGAGCCAAGATGTGCAGTTATGAGTGCTTGGATCAGGGTGAAAACTTTGTGAGGGGAGAAAAAGGGATGTATAGAAGAGATGTTGTGATGGTAGAAATGATGAGATATGACTACAGGCTGGAAATGTGACATTTGTGAGCCTGAATGACTAAGAAGAGGGTAGTGGTTCCTGGAGAATAATAGGGAAGTTAGAGGAAGGAGAGGGTTCTAAAGAAATATGATGTGTTCTGCTTTGGGAATGTTGAGTTTGAGATGTCTTTAGGATATCAACTTTGAGATGTTCACAAAGCAGTTGGTGATGTGAGATTGGAACTCAGGAGACAGATAAGAGCTAGTTATATAGATTAGGAATCTTTTGCATAGAAAAGATAATCGAACTCATGGGGTCAGGTGAAATCACCAGTGAGACATTTCAGAGGGAAGAGAATAGGACTCAAGATAGCACCATAGGGCAAACTCCTGATTAGTGAACATGACCTGGATGAAGATTCAGCAAAGGACACTAAGAATAAATAGGCAGAATTTGTAGGAGGAGAATGAAATGGGAGTAATGTCAAGAAAATCAAGGCAGAGCAGAGTAGCCAAGAGAATAGAGTGATTGACAGTGTCAAAGGCTAGAAAGGGCAAAAAGGATAAGGACTAAGAAAAGGCTATTTGATTTGGCAATGAGAAGATTATTTGGAGCTTTGGAGAGAGGAATTTCATTTGAGTAATAGGTCTGAAGCCAGATTTCAGAGTTTAGTAGCCAGTGATTAGAGAGGAATTGGAAGCACCAGATACAGTGGCTTTCTCAAGGAATTTTGCTGAGAAAAGGAGGAGATATGTAGAATGATAGCTCAAGGGGATGGTTGCATCAAGTGAAGATTTTTTAGGATGGGTGAGACATCAGTGTTTATATGGGAAAGGCAAGGAATCAATAGAAAAGACTGAAGGGGAGAGAGAGAGACAGAGAGAGAGAGACAGACAGACAAAGACAGAGAAAGAGACAGAGAGACAAAGACAGAGACAGAGAGAAAGAGTGAGACACACAGAGACAGAGAGACAGTGAAAAAGAAACAGAGACAGAGACAGAAAGAGACAAAGAAAGACAGTGAGAGAGACAGAGAGAGAGAGAGAGAGAGAGAGAGAGAGAGAGAGAGAGAGAGAGAGAGAGAGAGAGAGAGAGAGAGAGAGAGAGCAATATATTGGAACAGATGACAGAAGGGAATTAGACTTACACTTGTGTATGAAGAAGGATTTATCCTGTCAAAGAGAAGGCTCACCTCTTCATGAGAGATGGAAATGAAGGAGGAAATGTGTTGAATGGGCTAGTTAACTGCTAGGAGTAAAAGAATTGGCTTGCCATAGTGATGACCCTGCTGAGGCTATGCGACATAAATATGGAATTCTCTCAGGCTGGCTTCATTATTTTCTCCAATTCCATTTAGCAGCACATGACAAGGAGTGAAAGAGAGGAATGAGAAGAGCAATCAATATCTGGGATTTGGCGAGGCATGATCAGCAATAGGACAAAGAAAAAAAAAAGGAACTGAGGACAGAAGATGTTGTTGAGTTGAACTAATTAATTAACCAAGCATTTGGGAGGTACAAGGAAGAGCAGTAGTGATGGCCTGCAAAATAACTGTGGACTGGAGAGATTGGAGGTCATGGTATAGATGAATAGTGTTTGGAGTTGTAAGACAGAGAGGAAGACAGAATGATAAACTAATTTATCATGATTGGATTTACTACTCTGATCATAACAAATTTCACAGCTCATAAATTTGACATTGGAATACATGTAGGTGATGGCAAAAGCAGTTGTAAGACTGACTCTGTAACTGAGGTGGAATGGAGGCCAAAGTGCTCTGGACTTGGGTTCATGAAGAATGTGTTCAAATCTTGCCTCTGACACTTATGAGCTGTGTGACCCTGACCCTTCAACTATCTAAGCCTCCATTTCCTCATCCATAAAACAAGGATGTTGGACTAAATGACATTTCAGTTTCCTTTTAACTCTAGACCTATGAACCTATAAATCCAAAGGAGCCATGCTCTGGAGCCTGGTTATATTATTAAAAGGAGAAGAATGTGATGTGGTAGGAATCTGCCCTCCCCATTTACCTGTTGGGAAGGGGGAAGATTGATTATATTTGATCAAACCTTATCTTTTAGCACCACCAGCTGTTAATAACAAAAACAAAATGGTCCTTGCCTTCAAGGTGTTTACATTCTACTGGAATGGAAATGAATTGCAAAATAAGAGGCTTAATTCATATGATACTTTAGACCCTTAGTGTCAATTACTCTGCCATTCTCTTACTTTTTCTTTCATCTGGATGGCTTTGTAATAAATTTATGATTGCAATGACAGCATTCCATATTTGGACAGCATCTCAAAAACCATCTAGTTCATGTATGTATGTATATATAACTGTCCCAGTCTGAGGAGAGTGATGCGACCTCTGGTCCCAGCTTCCTGTTTATTCCTGTAAGGAATGAAAGTCTTCTTTGGGGAAGAATGGAGGACAAGTGGCTGGAGATGTGTATTCTGTCTCCCTTTGAGCCACATAATAATAATCTTCTTTTATTCCTTCCTTGCTTCCTTCCCTCCTTCCTCCTTCCTTCCTTTTCCTTCCTTCCTTCCTTCTTTCCTTCCTTCCTTCCTTCCTTCCTTCCTTCCTTCCTTCCTTCCTTCCTTCCTTCCTTCCTTCCTTCCTTCCTTCCTTCCTTCCTTCCTTCCTTCCTTCCTTCCTTCCTTTCTTTCTTTCTTTCTTTCTTTCTTCCTTCCTTCCTTCCTTCCTTCCTTCCTTCCTTCCTTCCTTTCTTTCTTTCTTTCTTTCTTTCTTTCTTTCTTTCTTTCTTTCTTTCTTTCTTTCTTTCTTTCTTTCTTTCTTTCTTTCTTTCTTTCTTTCTTCATCTTTATTTTCACAAATCTTGAACTGAAATTTAGCATTTCCTTCAACTTAGAACATAGGCAACAAATAATATTCTGCAAAGCGGTCCATAGGCTTTCCCACATTACCAAAGAGGTCTATGACAAACCCATAAAAGCAATGTGACCCCTGGATTAGTTCTATTGCTGCTTGAATTGAGATTACCTTTTCCAGCATTTGTGACCTAAGAATATCCACTTTCGGTTTAAGGATCTCTAATTTATATCTCTATATTTTCCTTGATAGTGAGTTTGCCTGGAACCCATCCATAAAGAACATGTGTTAAAGTTACACATTCCTTCTGTGAAATCAGGAAATACTGAGACAGGAATGGTAATGCAGCAAATGATTCAAATTCCTGCTGACAGGACAGGGGACTGTTATAGTCATGAGCCTTTCAAAGGAAACAAGAAATGCTTCATTTTTTTTTTTTCATTTACCTGTGATCAAGATGGTAAATTAACTAACTTTATGGTTCTTATGCCCTTTAAGAATGTATGGAAACAACCCTAGTCAATCAATTACAAATGACTCAAGCTCTCTGGCCTTATTTGGCCATTTGACTTAGACCATGTTGAGATCACTTTAGCAAGTTGTTGACTAGAGACCAAAGGAAGGATTAATCATTTCCCTATTCTTGCTTTGCAATAGTGTAGAGATCTCATGGATAGTATCAAGTAAGCAATAATTAGTTTGGCACTCAACTTCAACAAGGCTAAATGTCTAAATCTGATTACCTATGAACACAAGTGAGCATTCACACTTTGGGTCAGCTCAGATGCCTGAAAAGAAGTTTTTCTGGAACCCTGACAATCCTAGTGAATAAACTTGTACAATTCCAGGCAATTCATCTGGAAAGGCTATTATGTAAACTAATGAGGGGCACCGCTGAAAATAGGCACATATTTTCTGTGCTAGGTCACTGTAGTCTAGTGAAGGAGCTGGCATTTCACCATGAAGATATGTCCCTTGCCACATGGCTGACATTTTCAAGCTTCAGTCTCTTCTTTCATACTTCAATCCACTCTTGATTAATTAGTATGATTATCTTGAAGGTGGCATGGCTTTGACCTGAGCTATACACTTATCCATAGACTTTGAGTCAGAGCAGAACTTGTCACTTTTCTGATTCATTGTCCCCATCCACTGATCTGGGAACTTGATTATCTGACACTCCACAAGGGGAGTTTTACTAGTTCTTTCTTATGAGCACACAAGAGGCAGAACAGTTTCATTTACAATTTAGTGGAAACAGACTGACTTGCACCTGCATTCATAAAATGTAATGATACCTTATTGGAGAAAGTCTTTCTGAATTACAACACTGCCTTTAGTAGGGCTCCAGATGGGTTGACTAGGATTTGTTTCCCTGCATGAGTGTTCCCTTCTCTACCTCCTTTATCTTCCCTACATGGCTTGCCTCTTACAGCTCTTCTCTGTTTCCATCATCTATTAATTGCCATAGCCTCCCTTTGATATCCCCCCACCCCATTCCAATGCCTTAGTGAAACTGTCCGCCCACAAATAGCTTTCACAGTTAACAGAATGTGAAAGTAGCCATTTAGCTAAGTCATGCCAGAAGGGAATCTCCACAATTAAATACTTGACACATTCAGCTTCTCCTAGGAGACTTTCAAAGAAGGGGAAGCCACTCCCTCGCCAAGTATCCCATTTCATTTTTGGATAGCTCTAATGTTTCTAAAGGTTTTCTTGACATGTAGCTGAAATTGACCTTCTTGTAAATTATACCCATTGCCCGTGGTTTTGTCCTCAAACCAGACAGAACAAGGTTAATTCCTATTCTGTATGATAACCCCTAAAATACTTGAGAACTGCCATTTTCCCACTGAGTTTTCTCTTCTCCAGGCTAAAAACTCGGGTTCTTCTAACCAATCCTCATATGACATAACCCACTGGCATCCTGGGAGCTCTCCTCTGTACCCTTTCTAGTTTACTAATGTCATTATTAAATCATAGTACCCATAACTGAGCACAGTTCTTCAGACAGGATCTACCAAAACTGAATAAAGTGGAACTATCACTTCCCTGTTCCTGAATATTATGCATTTTAAATCATATTCAAGGTTACATTTGGTCACGGGGTACTGTATCACACTGGGAATTCATATTGAGTTTATAATCCATGAAAACCTCCAGATATTTTTTTCAGAAAAAAAGACAAAAATGAAAATAAAAACAACTGTTATTTAATTGTGCCTTCCCAATCTTTTGCTTATAAAGTTGATTGCGGCGAAATATAAGAATTTACATTCCTCCCTTCAGATTCAATGTAAGGCTTTATCTCAGGAATCAGAAAATGATAGCCCAAAGGACAAATTTGGCAGCTGTTCATTATTGTAATGTAAGATCAGAATGGTTTTTACATTTTTGAATGCAATAAAATGGTACACACATGCACAAACACATACATCTTTATGTACATGTGTGTGCATGTGTGATTTTAAAATGTAAAAAACATTCTTAGCTCCCAAGCTATACAAAAACAGGTAGCAGGCTATAGTTTGCTGATCCCTGGTCTGTCTTGTTAAGATACTTTTGATTCTGTCTTCTGATACATTAGCTTCCCTTACCAAATCTGATGCAGATTTCTTAAGTGTACCATCAATGCTTTTATGTAAGTAACAGATTAGGAGAGTAGACAGGCAAAGTGCAACTCCCTGTAGCACTCCAGCAGAGACCTCTTGCCACATTGACATTGAACCATTAACAAGTTATCTTTGAATCTCGTTGTCCAACTAGTTCGGAATTCATCTGATTATTTGAACGTCTAATGAACATCTCTCCATATCTAGAATGAGATAGAAGGGGATTCTTTATTCAAAACTCTGCTAAAATCTAAGGCAACTATAGCCACAGAATTCCCCTCATTTATCAGTTCAGTAATCCTGTAAAAAATAAAAAAGGAAATAAAGCTGGCCTGTAATGAGCCCTCGAAAGAGCCCTTCGCAATCCCCACTTTCCTTCCTCGATGCTCATCTTCTCTCTCCTGAAGGATTTGTTGTAGAAGCTTCCCAGGGATCAAAGTTAAGCTCATTGGCCTAGAGAGTTTACAGGCTCTCTTCCCTTCATTTTTCTGAAAAATGGGATAATCTTTGCCTTTCCACTTGTCCATAATCTATCACAAATTACTGATTTTAGCTCAATCATCATATTTCCTAGTCTTTCCACATCCCAATGATGTCATTTACTTGGACTCATCGATTTGAATTCATCACAGGCAGCAAGGTACTTTTTTACTATGGTCTTGCTTATATTGGATATCAACTCCATAAAAGTAATTTTGGGGGGGGATCATTACATATTTCTTCCTTTTCTATCTGCTTCTTGGGGCATTTTTCTATTCTTTCAGTTTTTTTTTTTTTCCTATAGTTTTCAAGTCACATGTAGTCAATTAGTAAACAAGAATTTACCATATGCCAGAAAGTGGTAGATGATGATCTGGAGAGTTCCCTCCCTTCCCCCCTTTCCTCTCTTCTCTTCCCCACCCCTCCTCACTCCTTTCACCTTCCCTTTTCCCTTCTCTTTCTCCTTTCAAAATAATGTTGTTTGGGGGGCATGCATGCTTTATTCAACACTTTTGACTTTTCTGGAAGGAAAAATGTTACTAGTTTTCTGTGTCATCTACAAGCCTTTTCTCTTTTTTATTTCTTTTTCCTATATCCTATTTTCTAGAGTAGTTTTTATTTTTTTTTTCATTCTTCCCCATGTCTCTCTCATTTGAAATCACTGGATTTAAGTCAGATATTCACTTAGATTGAAGGATATTGTCATGTTCTCTATCAGATTTCTCTGCTTTGTCATCCTTTGTAACAAATATGTGATTTCTCTGAGATGTTTGCATTATAACCGATGAAGGAGACCAGCTAGTGTCCTATGAATTAGTGGGTTTGAATGGACAGACCCCCCCTCCCCAATTCTCTTTCCTTTTATTTGCCTCTGAAAATACAACCTATGAATTGTCCTTCCATTTGCCTGTAACTTCTTTCTACACTCTGGTTCATATAGAGTGAGGATGTTTATGTGGGTGTGTTACATTTCCTCCAGTAGACAATCCACTTACTGTTGGTTAGCCAAACATCACTTATTAAGGATAGCAATGGATACACGAATGTCTGCAGATGGTCTAGAGGTTATCATTCTTAGTCTTTTCTGTTCTCTTTTCCACCATCCTACCATCATCACTATGAATTCAGAAGGGACTCATGGGGGTATAACTCTAAGAATTTCTAGCTTAGATCAGCTGGCATAATTGACAAAATTGACAAATACTCAATGATTGGTTGATTTATAAAGGAAACAATGATAGAAAAAAAAGTAGCAGAGGCACATAGCAGATTTTAGACACCCAGAGTAATATTATTCTTACACATTTTCCCCCAAAGAAAATGAAATTAGGTTGTTTTTCTTTTTAGTAGGGAGGGCAGAGTGGCATAAGGACATGCGCCATTTTAGAGATTGACTATTAAGTGAAATTTAAGTGGCTATTAGAATATTGACTATTAAGTGAAAATAGAAAAATGTGAAAAATTTTAGGAGTTGTACAAATTATCAGTATATCAATAATCTTCCATTAATTAACAAACAATTATTAAGTGTCTTCTATACGTCCAACATTATGCTGTATTGATGAAACAAAGGAAAAAACCCAATAATATTTCCTGCCTTCATGGAGCTTGCATTTTGATGGGGGAAGTAGCATGCACATAGGTACATACAGATACATACATACATACATACAGTATATATACATACATACTTCCCATAAAAGGCAAGTCACCAGGAGTTGGGGGAGGGGTATCAGGAAAGGCATTGGAGGGGATAAATTAATTCACAATGGTTAGAGTTGAAGACAATTTATAATTACCTAATATTTATAGAGCCAAGAGGAAAAGCGTGTGAAAGAACAAGGTCAGGCCACAACTTGCAGTCCTTTGAGAGCTCAGAAATAATGCAGCATGTTTCTTCTGCAGCCTTTGTCGGTGAGAAGTAATGGGAACAGATGCCAGGAAGATGGTCTTAAAACGTGTTGATAGTTTGAATGGGATTTTAATAGGAGAAGCTTTAGTACTGGTAATAACGGCCAGTTTTATACCAATCACATGTCTTAACTATAAACAAAGTGGACTCCTGCTCATTCTCTTCTCAAAGAGCAGAGAAGGAAATAAGGAGGAATTGTATGGGGAGGATTAGATGATGTATAAAAAGGACTTAGCTGGGGCTCGTGATGACTACTTTAGACTGTCCCGACTCTTGGGGGTTGGTAGAGACCTATTTCTAACACCAATACCCTCTTAGGTCGGGCTGGAAGTTGGGATGAAATGAGGCACTTGAAAGGCATTAAATATTTAACAAAAGTAGATGTTTGTTTTGCCCTAACAACAAGAATTTGTAACAAGAAGGGAGTGGTCCTTGGTTCCTGTAGATATGTTCCCCTTCCCCCTCCCCACTTTTTATTGGGAAATGCATCTAGAATAAGTTGGTCTTCAGGATATGGTGACTCATCTGATCTTGGGCCACCACCAAATCTGAGAGGCCCAGACTCCATGTGGCTGGGGCTTTTGATGCTCCTGGATGACCAGGAAGCTGCATCAGGGAAACTAGGGCCAAATAGGACCCTGGGCAGCTTTGTCCTGGACCTAAGGCATGTTGGGGGTGAGGGTAGAGAGAAGGAAGCTTCATCAAAAATACAGAGCAGGATCGAGCCCCAAGGGCGTCTCTATCTCCTTTTCTGTAAAGTTTGCCCATGTTTTGTGTAAGAGGAAAGAACTTTCATCAGAGGATCTCTGGTTTTATCATGGGGGTCCTTCTCAATGGATGTGGGAGCTCTTGGTATCTTTGTGCTTCTTTCATTAGGAGAAGCCTGGAGGTCTTTCAATTCAATTCAATCAGTGATACCTGTGTGATCTGGGAAGTCAGTTAATCTCCCTGGGTCTCAATTTCCTCATCTGTAAAAGGAAAGGTTTGGATTAGATGGTTATTTCTAACTCAGTGATCCTAATTTCTATAATCTTCTCTGTAGGAGATGGTGCTAAGTCTTAGGAGAAATGCCAGTAACCTAGGCTAGGGAACAGAGGAGACTGCAGTCTCTATTAACTAATTAGGTCATCAGGAATGGAGGCAAGTGCAGAATGATACATGGTTGAACTTTACCCCTTGACATCAGAAGTAGTGTGTCATAATAGAATGAACACTGGGTTTGGGTCCAGAATGCCTGATGTAGAGACTTGGTTCTGACACATACTACCTTTGGGACCACAGACAAATCATTTCATTTTTTGAGTATCAGTTTCCTCATCTGTAAAATGGAGCTGTCACTACTCACAATGGAGTTATTATTGTCACTACCACATAGGGTTGTTATTAAAAAAAATCTTTGCACAAGTAAAAGCTCATCATCGATGTTAAATACAGCAAGGATGATGATGATGATGACAATGATGATTCTTCTATAGTTTAATGGTTTTATAATTTCCCCAAGTGGGTACTTCCTCCAAGATTGCTGATAAGAACCAATTTATTTTTGTCTTATTCATATTCTGCTGTAAATCTTTGACTGGAGATCTGTACTGTCATTCTAGGTCTCTTGCCATTTTGTGTATACCAATGGAGCACATGGACGATTCATTGATTTTCTCTTGCTTTTTTACCATGGCCAGTCACTCATCTCTCTGATGGTATTCTTAGGTCGTGTCTCAGGCATAATTCTTACTTGTGAGACTATTCACATTTACCCTGAGGCTCTGAACTGCTTTTTGGGTGACCTAAAAATGTAATTTTGTGTTCTTTGATGACTCAGATAAATGCTTCCAATTAGAAAAATATTAATGGTAAAAATCTGGGCCTTTGTTTAAAAGAGATATTTAGAGAGGCATTAAAAGTACTGAACTACTTCCTAAAAACATCATCCGTATTGTGTCTGTGTTCACATATATGTCTTGGTATTATAGAGGGCAGCTGGATGGCACTGTGGATAGAATATTGGACTTAAAATCAGGAAGATTCATCTTCCTGAGTTCAAATCCAGCTTCTGACACTTAATAGTTGTGTGACCTTAGGCAAGTCACTTAACCCTGTTTGCCTCAGTTTCCTTATTCATAAAATGAGCTGACATGGGAAGTGGCAAACCACTCGAGTTTCTTTGCCAAGAAAATCGAAAATGGGGTCACAAAGAGTTGGACATGACTGAAATAGGACTGAATAACTTGGTATCTTAGATCCTTTATACATTTATGTATTAAAGTGTATGTATGGGAATAGGCATGCAAAGAACCTGTAATTTAAAAAGTCAATTTTATTGTCATATTTGTTTTCATATAACCTCAAACCTCCTGGGCCCAGACACCCATCCCTTTAGTTATGAATTTTTTTAAGAGAAAGGAAAAAATAAACATTTTACCAAAACAAATGAAGAGATAAAAGAAGTCTGATAGTATAGTAAGTATCCCACAGTGATAGTTCCCCAAACTCTGCAAAGAAGCAGACAAGATGCATTCTAATGCTCTTCTTTCTGCATATTGTGACCTTACTCCTTCTAATTTCACCTCATTTCCTTTTTAATTATCTTATTATTGATATAATTTCCATTTCCATTGTCATAGTCATTGTGTATTTTGATTTCCAATTATGCTTACTCAATTACTTACAATTATGCTTAGAATTTACAGTGTATCTGTCCAGATAACTCTTCTCATGCTTCTCTGTATTCTTCAGAGTTACCATTTCTCACAACATAGTTACATCCAAGGGTGAAAATTTATTTATGTAGTCATTTACCAACAAATGGGCATCTACTTTGTTTCTAATTCTCTGCTCCTACAAAAAGCATTGCTCTAAATTTTGGTATTTATGGGGTCTTTATTTATTCATTACCATCCTTGGAATGTATGCCCAATAATAAGATCTCTGCATCAAAATACATGGACATTTTAGTAATTTTATTAATATAACTCCAAATTGTTTTCCAGAATGGTTGGACCAATTCTCAGATCCAGAAATGTTTATCTTTTATTATTTTTGACCATTTGAGGGGCATAAAACAAAAAGTCAGAGTTATTTTGATTTTCATTTCTTGTATTATTTCTGATTTATGGATTATTTTTCATATAGTTGACAATAGCTTATATATTTGTGTTTTTATCAACACAGAATTTTCCTGGTGTGATGACTTCCTCCTCTAGCATAGATTAAGCTCCTGTCTTCATGAATTAATAGACACTTCCTGAGAAGCTACCTGAAATATATAAAAGTTACATGACTTCTCCAGGCCCACAGAATGGATGTGTTAAGAATCAATGGTCAAATCCAGGTATATCGTATTTGGCAAAAATCCAGGTACTTGGTGATTCCAAGTGCAAAATTATCATTTTAAATTTTAAAAAGAAAAGAAAAAATAAACACACATGTACACACATATACATACATACAAATATACATATTTTGTGTATGTGTATATACATACACACATAAATACATACATATATACATACATATACACACACATATACAATCTGTCTCAGACACTTACTTAGCAGTGTGACCCTGGCCAAGTCACTTAAATTGTTTCTCTTAGTTTCCTTCCTTGTAAAATGGGTATAATAATAGCATCTACCTCCAAGGCTTGCTATGAGGACCAAGTGAGATAAGTGTAAAGTGCTTTGCAAGCCTTAAAGCTTTATGTACATTTTGCTGTTGATATCATTATCATTATCATTGTTGTTATTTATATTGCCCCAGGGGAGGCACACCCAATTAGGATTTTTCTGAAATCGCTCAGAAAATATTTCAACAAATATTTGTTGAATCTCTTTTTTCTTCCTGGAATTGGCTTTTCAGGAGGTCAGAGATCAGCATGATGTCTGGAAACCAATTGAGGTCTATCATGGAGGATAGAGCTGATTACTGGTGGGGAACTGTGGAAGGATAAGAGCCAGGGATGGATCAGTCCTGCAAAGGGTGGACCATAGAATCACTCCATTTATCCAGATTGGCTAAAGTAGTGACATTCCAATTAAAGAGGAGATTGACCCAAACAAACCTACATAACACATCAAAGATTGACAGAGGGGATGGAGTCTGTCCTTGGACCAATCTAAGAAGTGATGGGGGTGGGGAGTAAAAAGGAGAAAACACAGGACATAATGAAGAAATAATAACGGTAAAATTCCACAAAAAGTACCAGCAAAATCTCAGAGAGAAAGAAAAGAAAATTGGTTTCGTTGCAAGGACTAAAAGAGTAGCTAGAAGTAAAGAAGCTAACAAGAAATTAGAGCTGTTGAGGAAAAACAAAACAACTGAAAGGAGAATAAATAGGTTAATACAGAAGGAAGAAAACTTACCCATGTAGTAGACTTCCTGAAAAAAAAAAGATGGCACAATTAGAAGTCAATAACTACATGAACAAACAGGAAAATATTTGCACCAAATCAAAAATAGGAGAAAAATTTCATTTTTAAAATGCAATAATTTTAATTTAATTTTAGTAATTTTAAAAACAACTGATCTGGGAAACAGGTTCAAGAGATGGTTCCCTCCCTACCCCTGTGTGTTTGTGTGTGTGTGTGTGTGTGTGTGTGTGTAGAATGAAAATTTTAATATACGAATACGGCAGTCACTAGATATGAGAACTACAACTTTATTCAATCCTGTCAGAACAAATACCCTTGTGACAGACATCACTATGTAACAACAACAATAACAATTTAGAGTCTCCAATTGTGATTGTGATTCACTTAATTTATACCATCTTTTATTAAACCAAATTGCATATCTCTTGAAAACCATGAGAAAATAAAAAAACATGGGTACCATAATTCAAGAAATCAAAATAAAACTGCCTAAATCTAGTACAACTAGAAGACAAAGAATCCACCTATCACCCTCTGAAAGAAATTCTAAACTGAAAACAACCAGAAATGTCATAGCCACAACATAGAGTTTCCATGACAAAGAAAAATTATGAAGTAGCTCAAAGAGTTAAAATGTCAAAGAATCTTAGAAGACTATATTTCAACTATAATGAAAGACAGCAGCTGATACATGATGATCCAAAATGTAAGAGTTTAATGTCCAAGAATAGCTCATTCTACAGTACTGAGTATCTGAGTATAATCTCACAAAGAGAAAAATGGATCTTAGTCACTCAGCCAGTCAATCAGCATTTATTAAGCACTTACTATGTGTCAGGCATTGGATTAAGTTCTGGGAATACAAGTACAAGTAGAAAGAAAAGCCATACATCAAAGAACCTGCATTTTAAGGTATGTGTGTGTGTGTGTGTGTGTGTGTGTGTGTGTAGGGGAAGACAACACATAAAGGGAAAGTTATAAATGGGACCCAGGGAAGATGAAGAAGGGGTAGTTTATGGTAGACAAAGTCAAGAGTACAGTAGTCTGGAGAGGAATGAGAAATGGTTGGCTTGGGTGCCTTCTTAATATGGACATTGTGGGAGAAGCCATCCAATGAGAGGAAAGACCCCAGGGGGTGGATTGTACTTCCAATGTGTGATTTACCAGGCTTCAGAATGAAAATCTGGAGCATAGCAAAGGAAGCCCCCAATGCAGCCTGGAGAAGAATGAAGAATTATTAGGAATTTCTCTAATAGAATAGTGGAATGTTAAGCATCCCCATTAAAAACGGCCTGAGCTGATTCAAAACTATAAAGACAACTGTAGAAAGATAAATGTGAGTGACTGAGGGACGATAAAGTGCTTACATTCTCTATGTCTTCCACTTCCTGCCTGAGTGAATGAATCTCTCTGGGCCTTATTTTCTCACTATAAAATGAGGAGTATGGATTAGATCACCTCAAGGGCTCATTGGAGCCCTAAATCTATGATGCTCATTTGTTGACGTTTTGGACATTCTGTCTGTATGATCATGGGCTTCTCCTCTTGTCTTCGGTTCTCTTATTTGTTGAAGATTCAGTATTTTCATTAGATCTGTGGCATTAGCTCTGCATTGTGGGGAAAGTGGGGGCAAGCCGTCCTATATAGATTCCTTCCCTCACCACCACTAAATACTTTCTTCTTTTTAACCCCATCTTCCCTCCCATTCTTTGGAGGTGGCTCAATGTGACATGAAGGTAAATAAGCACCAATGGGAATTGTTGACTGAGTTTCTATTGAAAATTGACACTCTGGAGGGCAGAGGAGATTGTTGAAATTTTAATCCTCGTCGTTGGCTCTCAAAGATTCTCCATGTCCCATTTCCAGTGATATTACCAAATGTCATTATGGTGATTGGATGTTCCAGGGAGAAATCAAAGGGAAGTTAGACGTGAGGTTTTTGTCTTAACTCCAGGAACTGGGCTTCAGGAAATGAGGGTTCAGACCAAATGATGTCAATGTTGTAATAGAATCCAAATGGTTCATGATAACTGGAAATGCCTGCTGTGGAGTCAATACTCTTTGACAAAATCAAGTTAGGCAAACATTTATGCTGTGCAAGGCACAGGAGTCCAGTAATAATCCCTCAATATCTGACATATTTTCTCATTTCATCTTTATGACAATCCTGGGAATTATGATGTACAGGCATGATAATTTCAGTTTTAGTGATTAGGAAATTGAGCTGTAGGGAGAGGAAGGAGTTTTGCATGGGATATAGAGTTTGTGAGAAGAAGGCTCATAGATTTAGATCTGGAAAGAAACTTAGGGAATGTGTGGTCCAAGGGAAGATGAGGAAAATGAGGCTCAGAGGTGAAAGGGACTTTGAGCTTTGGTCACTCAGGTAGGAAGTAAAAAAGTCAAACTTTGAGCAAAGGTCATCTATCACTAAATCCAGGGCTTCTTCTAAAATATCCCAGGTTATCTGATTTTCATATAGAACTCTTTCTACCCAGAGGTAGCCATGGAGTACTTGATAGAGAACTGGCCTTGGAGTCCGGAAGATTTGGCTTCAAGTTGTACTTTTAACATAAGATGGCAGTGTGAACCAGGCTTCTCTACCATGTTATGGAGACCCCTTCCTCCTGGAAGATCACTCCAGCCCTGGAATGGACACCTTGGAAATACCCTCCCACCCTGCAGTCATCCATCTACTGGATGGCTCCTCCTTGGACCTCCAGTGAAGGAGGGTACTCAGGTTCGTCATGTCAACATAGTGGATTTTACAAGTTGCTACAGATGGAAGGTGGCAGCTCATTTATCATACTCTTCTTTTAAAATTTCATTTGCCCATAAAAATCTTCTTATGCCAAATGAGAGTTGGTACTCTGTTAGTACTAGTTATTGTTATGATTTTTTTGATAGGTAAACAGCCTCTAGCTATTTCTCCCTAGACTGTAACAGACTTCTCTACCATCCTCCCCTCACCCCATTTCCTTTTTTTTAAATTAAATGTTATGTTTATTTTTAGTTTACTTCATTCATTTCCACAAGGTTTTGAGTTGCAAATTTTCTCCTTGTCTCTCCCCCACCCACTACCCCAAAACAGTGTTCCCACTGTATATCCCTTCTTCCAATCTGCTTTCTCCTATATCCTCCCCTATCCCCCCTCTGACTTTCCAGTAGGGCAAGATGGATTTCTATGTCCCAGTGCCTGTATGTCTTATTTCCAAGTTGCAGGTAAATAATAATAATGATTATTATTACATATATTTAAATATTTGGTTGTAAAACTTTGAATTCCAGATTATTTCTCTTCCTCAGTCATCACCCATCCTTACTGGGAAGATAAGCAATTCAATATAGGTTGTACATGTGTAGCTATATAAATCATTTCCATAGTGGATATATTATGAAAGACTGACTATATTTCCCTCTATCCTAACCCGCCCCCCACTTGTTCTATTCTCTACTTTGACCCTGTCCCTTTTTAAAATCCCTCACCCCATTTTCACATTCTTTTTCTGTGTCATCTTCTCCCATTAAGATGTATGTAAGTTCCTTCAGGACAGGGCCTGACTTTTATAAATGCTTAAGAAAAAACTTCTTTCTTTCTTTATTGTTCTCTAGGTAATTCTCTAAGATTATATACTGCAGAGAAGGTGTTGATCTGCATTGGTAGATGGAGTTTTTCCTCACTTCCATATAACAATGAAATCATAGGCTAGGCCTTTCTTTTAGCCTAGTTTCTTCCTTCTTCTAGGAACTCTCCCTTACGACAGAGCAAGTGAGGGAGGGAAGAATCCTCAGGTAAGACTTGTTTTACAAGTGTAAGAAATTCCCCCATTTTCCTGGAGATGCTGAAGCTCAGACCAGCAAAAGGTATAATATAGATAATTTCTGTTTCCCAAGAGTGCTTTCTAGAACTCAGGGGAAGGCTTTTCAATGGCCTGGGGGGAAGAGGGATGGCTAGTGGGTGGTTTGTTTGGGTGATTTTAAATAAAAGAGCTGGTTAGTCAGCCCAGCCTTTGTCTGGAAGAGGCCATTAAGTCTGATGACAGGAGCTGTCAGGGCCTGAAGCAGGACCACAGAATGGAAGGTGTAGGCAGATGCTGACAAGTAGAATGAACACCCAGCCTTCAGGACCGGACATAGACACAGCCTTGCAAAAATGGCTTTGAAAATAGATTCAGCTGGACAACAGTAAAATGCTACCTTTAAGGTGACCAGGGCTTTTCTTGAGCAATGACAGGTGAGGCGCTGGGTTTTACAAGGAACAACAGAAACCCTTGAAAGATGAAACATATGCATCAAGCCCTTCTTCCTTTAAAATCTTCCTTTGTTGGTAAAGCTCTCCTTGAGCCAAATGAGAGTCGGTATTCTTTTAGTACCAGTTATTTTATTTTATTTTTGAGCGATAAATAACCTCTATCTCTTTCTAGCCTATGATATTTAGGTAGTCATTCTCTGAGACTTCTTAGGGAGTAATTATTTTGACTTTTCCCTTGAGTTTTCTTCTAGAGTATAGAAGGTCCAGAGACACATTTCTCTTCCCCTATCCTTTCCCATAATTAACAGAAAAGACAAATTACATCAGAAGTACATGGCATGGGGAGATTTGTGCTTTCATGTGGTCTGAGAGTTCCAGGATGCAATTCCTAAACCCCAACTCCTTGTGTAGAAAAGGAGAGAGTTCTTTAGGCAGCATGGGACCAGAATCTAGCCTTCTACTAGACATTTTCCAGGCATCACCAGCTTTGAGAGTTGTGTCATGTCACATCCCAAGTTAAAGAGGTCCTCTGTTCAAGATTTGGAGCATCAAATCTAGAGAAAAGACTTCCTGATGTAGTATACACCTTGGAGAAAGTAGGGGGCAGTCCATGTTATTTCTGGGTTGTGGCCCACTTGGAAAGAAACAACATTTACTTGAACAGTGCAGGTCTGATGAGGAGATTGCTGGTTCAGCAAATTTTAGAGTGTGTTTACCTTTCAAGGGAGTCTAAACCTTAGGGTAATATTACCACCATCTTTTTTGGACCCTACAATTACAAAGAACTCAAGTTCAGTTCCCTTGTATGACAAAGCTTATGGTTTATTTTTATTGCTTTATATTTCCATATTTGTTCATAAGCTACTGAGAGATCTTACCATTTTATGTATTTTTCTTCAGGGAGAAAGAAAAGTTGTACCACACCCAGTTTCTTTCTTTCTTTTTTTTAAGTCAGGCAACATAAATTTTTGATTCTATAGAAGGGCCATATGAGGTAACAAATTAGACAAGATTACAAAGAGAAACTAATCTGAGAAGGAAGCTTAAAGAAGTGATTTTATGCTCCCCTAATTAGACAAGATGATTTCATTCCAGCGTGACTATAACCGTAGGCAGGATTGGGCTTATGAAGCATCAGAAACTTGTTTTGAGCCCAATGTGTGTCCAGAGGTTGGTCTGTTTATTTGAAATTTATTGGAATGACTTTGAGTGAGGAACTTGAAATTCAGGTAAATTTAGTGGTTTCCACAATGATCTCTCAGCTCTTCCTGCTTTGAGCCAGTTTAGAATAACTGGAAACCATAATTTCTTATACAATTTTGCAGTTTTCTTCTTTGTTCTGGCCTAGACCAGCTAAATTCCCATTGGCTTTGAATGAAGTGCTGATTGACAGGGAAGTTGGGCACATCCACCAGATGCCTAACCCTTATCACAAAATAATAGAACAGTTTCAGAGTCTTCTGATGCCTACATACTGATATCTAAATTAGGAATACCCCTGAAATCCCTTTTCAGCCTGAACAACTATACTAATCAATCAACCACCCAATCAACCAACAAATCTTCTGGGCCAGATACCAGGTAGGTGCTGGAGAAACAAATGCATTGAATGAAATAATTCTTATTTTTTAAGAAACTTCCATTCTAATAGGGCACATAACAAGTACATATATAATTATCTACAATGTAAATACAAATACATTTTACACTGTAGTTTGGGGGGAAGCTGGGGTGGTCAGAAAAAGCTTCATGTAGAGGGTGATCATTGAGGAAGAGAGAGATTCTGTGAAGCATGGCAAATAAGGGAACAAGTATTTCTATAGTACCTATGCCATGCTCATGCTTGGAGGTAGGTACAATTATTTGCACAATTGTTATAGATAAGGAAACTGAGTCAGAGCTTAACTGACTTGCTCATTGCATGTAGCTAGTTAAATGTCTGAAATCAGATTTGAACTGAGGTCTTTCTGACCTCGGTCCCAGCATTACACCAATTAGCTGCCTCTAGGAAGAGATGAAGAGGGTATGGATTACAGATATGCCAATTCAAAATAAAGGAGATGGTAGAGAGAGTACAGTGTGTGAGGTACGGTTTGCAATAATTCCTGAGCTCATCACATTTCAGGGTAGGCAGAAGTAAGAAGTGTAACTTACCTAACCCTTTAATAACTATAGCCGGCCTAGTCTCCTTCGCCTAACCTTCTCTGAAGTAGCTGAGAACTGGTATATGTTGACCAGGTTCACAGTAAATTCATTTTACAGCCTTAGGGGGTGTACTCAAAGTTTTGTGGTAGGCAGGTGGTATAATGGGTAGAGCACTAGACCTGAGGTCAGGAAGACTTGAGCTTAAATTGGCCTTCAGATCTGGGCAGTCACTTAACCTCTGTTTGCATTAATTTTCTCAGCTGCAAAATGGGGATAATAATTGCATCTACCTCCCAGGGCTGTTTTCAGGATCAAGCAATATTTACAATGCACTTGGCACAGGGCTTGGCACATAGTAGGCATTATTAATATGTATCCCAGGTGAGCAGTGTTGTTTATTCACTCTTGAATGATGTTTCACTTCTATATAACAATCAGCTCTTGATAAAGACACATCCCTAAGAACCTCAGAATGTTCATAGAATAGGGTCAAGATGCCATGGGTCACTGGGAAGCCTCCCATTCTTTGAGATCCCCAAGTAGAAGATATCTTCTATGTGTTTCCTTACATTTGTATACGATTCATAACCATTTGGAGGCCCCTGTCATATATACATATATGTATATAATGACATTTTAAAACAGTTTAAGTCTGTAACCTTCATGGAATTCCTCAACAGGTGTTTTATGAGTCATCATTCTCTCTATCATAACTCACGAGTCCCCATTGTTGGGTTTCCTCTTACTAGGTCAAAGAGAGGATGTATTAGTTTAAAGCAAAATATACTGTGCAACAGTACGTGAAACAAGTGATAAGAAAGATCTCCCACATATATTAAGTATTATCTTCCAGCCCTAGGGACAAAGGATGGGGGGGCGGTTACCAGGTGCGGGTGGAGAAGAGAAAGACACACACAAGGGACACATATGACCAGGGAAAATGTATGAAAGTCGTATACATGTAGGAAATGCATGTGACCAGGCAACACATGCCTTTGATGTTGGAAAATACATATACCCTGTGATCATAGTGCCTTTCCTTCCTCTGTTAAGCTGGTGCTGCTCTCTGCTGCCACCTGCTGGCCCCAACCTGTAACACAGCTTTTTCTTTGAACCAGGTCAGGGTCTCAGCTCAAAAATCTCCTATTTCAGCAGTTTGAAAATTTAGATCCCGACTAGTTTCACTCAACCAACAATCTAAAAAAGCCCTTAGCCCTTTAAGCTTGTTAATTTGAACTCCTGTTCTGTTGATACACATACTTGTCTCCGTATGAACTCTTGCTTTATTTAAAGTGGAGAAATTCCTTTACATGTTTTTTACTTCCATAATACTGAATAGCGGTCTAGGATTATCTCGTAGCTAGGAGAAAAGGACTGAAAGGGACTGATGACCTTTGTCCTATTTGCCCACTAACAAAATGTTTTTGAGTGCTTTCTATATCTGCAAAATAATATTCCATCAAAATTATTTTTAAATTTGAGTTTCAAGTAACATTTTAAAATTCTGGTCTGCATCATCCATAATTGACTATTTCAACAAGCTGAGTCACCTGGTATTCACTGTATAAGCCTCTCAGCAACTACAAGAGATTACAGAGTCACAGAAGTGAGGGAGCCATAGTGCAGCACCCTAGAAAATCAAGCCTGCTCTTTCCTGTCTTCACATCCCTCCTAGTGTTAAGAATTATGGCTGTGAGGGTCAAAGGCAGCAGACCGACTGATTTTTGCCACAGATCAGAAGCAAACAAAAACCTTGTTAAAACTTCAACCTTTTTATATGGTTCTATAAAATGCAACATTTCCCAGTTAAATTCTGACTTTCTCTTAACTGAGTTTCCTCTGCTGAACAAGAATCATAATTTTCCACTCCAAAAGCAAAGTTATGAAATAAATACAGTGACACCATTAAATATCTAATTGATGCACGTGGTAGCGCTTCAAAATTTCCTGAATCATCATGTATATGTAAGAACAGATTTATTGTGACTCTTTATTTTGTACACAGAGATAAAAATCATCCTAACGCAAGACACTCACATTTCAAAGGTTTCAAAAGGAGAGTAGGGACGTGCTTGCCTTCTCCTAGTACATGAAGCTCTGTTATGTGGAAGAGGAAATACTTGTCCTACTTGGTTCCAAAAGGCAGGATAAAGGGGAATGAATGGCAGTTGCAAAGAGGCAAATTGAGCCTTGATGTCAGGATTTTTTTTAAACAATTAATGCCATCCATAAATGGGAGATTCTTCAGAAGGTGATGAGCTCCCTTTCAGTGGTAATCTTCAAAGAAAGGCTAGATTACCACTTTTCAGTCCTGTTATAGGGGGATTCTTCTTCAGTATGAATTGAATTAGGTATTCTTTAGGATCTCTGCCAACTCTGAGATGCAATGATTCCATTCCCTATCTGTAGATGGTGTAACTGACGGCCATAGAGATTAAATGACCTGTCCAGGGTTCTTAATGGCTGCCACCTAGAAATCCTTGCTATTCTAATGGCTTTCTCTCTCAAAAGCCCATGCTTGCATGGGATGGATTTTTCCATACTTTTTCTTCATGTTTGAGTTTCAAATTCTGTCCTTTTTGCCTGTCCCTCTCCCTTTCTTTGAGAAAGCAAGCAATTCGATATTGCTTATACGTGTAAAGTCATGCAATGCATATTTCCTTAATATGTTGCAAAAGACAGCAAAAACAAAAGAAACCCAAGAAATTTTTTTAAAAAAAGTATGTTTCAATTTGAATTTACAGTTCATCAGTTTTCTAGAGATGGAAAGTATTCACTTTTTTTTGAGGCCTTGCTTGTAGCTCTTTTTACTTCATTAGCTATCCAATACCTGCCCATGTGTTTCTGTGTACAAAACCAGCCCCTTACAATAATGAAACTTTCAGATATTAAATATAACCATTTACTTAGCAACAAAACTTCTCCCAAACTGGCTCCTTCCTAACTTTATAGTCTTCTTATACCTTGCACCTTCCCTGCACTCTATGATCCAGGCAAATCTGTCTGCTTGGTGTGTCTTGCACAGGACTCCCCATCTCCCAACCCTGTGTCTTTGCTCTATCTATGATCTCTTGAAATTATGGATTGCATGTTGAACTTAAAATGAAGAAGACATGTATTCAGATGCTTAGTTTCAGATGATTAGATGTCTTAATTTCTATTCTGCAAAATGAGAATAATAATGCTTTGTCATTCCTACCTTCTGGGGTTGTTATGAGGGATATCCCATGATAAAATGTGCAAAGTGCTTTGCAACTATGAAAACTGTGTACAGCTCAGTATTTAGAATTCTTGCACAAAATATTGACATTTAAATGCCCCCACTCTTTAA
>NW_027186458.1:2502974-2505787 GCF_028583685.1 Petaurus breviceps papuanus | reverse complement strand
AGGACCTGAGTTCAAATCCGGCCTCAAGACACAACACACACACACAAACTAGCTGTGTGACCTTGGGCAAGTCACTTAACCCTAATTGCCTTCCAAAAAAAAAAGCAAAAAAAAAAAGAATACCAACTCTCACCACAGTTTGTTGCACTGTTTTTAATTTGTTGATGTGTTTTTGTGAATGGTTGTCATGCTGGAAACCTGTCATTTCCTTCTGGCTTAGGGGGACTTTGCAGCTTGCTTCTTCTCTTTGGAAACCATCAGCACTGTAGTATGTTTTGACTTCAGGATATTCCATATGCTTCCTAAAAGCAACCGATATGTAGGAGCTGGTAGAGACTCAGCACTGGTTTTCCTCAATGGGCTGAGATCATTTCTGAGGCAGGTCAAAAACTCTCAGTGCATTTAAAAAAAATGGGTCCCTAATCTAGCACAATGCCGAACAGAGAATAAGCTTGTTGATGAATTGATAGGGCTTTAAGCTGTCTATTATTTTATCTTCCCATTGGAGAGGTTTTGGTCCACCACCATTCCATCTGGCATAGTTTATTTTTTTCCAGACAGAATATCTTTAACTTTTTAATGTGCATTTAAATAAGCTGAATTTTATTTGTACTCCTGCTCTTTGGCTAGGTAACATAAAAGCAGGTTAGATAATTAGAAAGTTGGAAGTAAATTTAAATAAACAAATAACTATATTTCTTCTGAGTGAGATTTATCTTTACATCAAATTTTCACCTTCTCCAAATCTTAGAATGTCCCAGAATTTTGTAAGGAAGAGAAAACCTTAGATGTGATCTAGTCCTATGCCTTTGTTTTAATATAGCTTAACTTAGGTTGGTTCTATTGACTCCTTTTATCATTTAAAATTATTTTTTTTTTTTGCTTTTTGGAGGGGGAAGACAGGGCAATTGGGGGTTAAGTGACTTGCCCAAGGTCACACAGCTAGTAAGTGTTAAGTGTCTGATGCTGGATTTGAACTCAGGTCCTCCTGGCTCCGGGGCCAGTGCTCTATTCACTGCACCACCTAGACACCTCATTTTTATTTTTTTAATCACTTCATCTCTCACTGTATCTGTTCCCTTCTTTCCCCCCACAAAAATATTTCTTATAATAATTGTTTTATTTATAGAGGAAGGAGGAGAAAAATTCACAAAAGAAAGGGAAAAAAAGGGGTGGCTAGGTGGCACAGTGAATAGAGCTCTGGCCCTGGAGTCAGGAGGAACTGAGTGCAAATCCGGCCTCAGACACTTAACACTAACACTAGCCGTGTGACCTTGGGAAAGTCACTTTATCGCAATTGCCCTCCAAAAAAAAATTCTCACAGTCTCCCACTTCTGCAAATAAGCAAGGAAAGGCAGCTTCTACTGTCTCTTCTTTGGAGGCCAAGCTTGGTCAATAAGATTTCATAGTGTTCTACTTGTTTAACATTGCATCAGTTCATTTCCATGTCTTCATACATTTCAGATTCATTGTATTGTCTCTTGCAACACAGTAATTTTCCACGACAATCAGGTACCCTTCCCCAGTCCCATTCCAGTGAGCCTTCCACTGTAACAACAGCCAAAGCAAACCCCAGCCCCAAACCTGTTAAGCTAGCTTCAATATGCAGGTGTGCTAATATTCTAGCACTCCACCTAATGCAGGGGGGTATGTCCTTACTGCTTCTTCACCCCTCCTGCTCATTTTCTAGATAAGGAAACAAAGTCCAAAGCTCTAAGTTACTTGGAGCCATAGAACCACAGACAAGTTTTAGATTTTAACTGAACCTTGGAAGGAGTTAGTTATTCCATCCATCTCATTTTGCAGGTAAGGAAACAGGTCCAGAGAGGATTAGTGACCTACTGAGTCATACAGCTTAATAGCAGCAGAGCTGAGAACTTTGATGACCATCTTCCTAGCGCTGCTTGAAGCTGATTCTTTATTACTAAAGGTGTATATGTTTGGGGAATTGGTTTATAAGCTAAAAGGTTGTTCATTTTGAGTGGGCCTTAAATAAGTCCAGATGAACTTGTGATGTCTGTTTGAGAGGTGGGGGTGGGCAGAGAGAGACAAGGACAGAGAGACAGAGACAGACAGAGAAAAAAGGGGAAGACACAGAAGACAAAAGGACAGAAGCAAAGTAACAAGGAGAGAAAATTGGACAAATACGCTCAGACTGACAAAGAGAGTGAGAGAGAGGAAGAAAGAAGAGAAAGAAGAGGAGAGACACCGAGTGAGAACAGAAGATCCTGAGGCAGGGAGAATCCGTTCTGCTTCCTCTTCTCGCTTGAATGCGACAAATGTTATTAGTTCCAAACAATGAGATCAGCACCATTAGTCTGAATCTCTTCTTCTTGTAAAGATCTATTCTTTCTCAATTTTAGTCATTTATCATAATTATTTTACTTTTTAAAATACTCAGTGCTCCGTTTTGCTTTTATTCAGAGCTTTACTGAACATTGAAAATGAGAATGAAATGTGCATAACGATACTTTCAAGAAAAAAAAATCTTAGAATTCTTAGGGATTTTCCGGTTGTCCCTTCTGCAGGAGGCTTTTCCCCTTTCCTCCACTTTTTCACCCCTCAGTTGCTCTGAACTCACTTTTTACATAAGACATAGTTACCTCTTTGTGTGCTGTGCCCGCATTAGAATGTGAGCCTTTTGTAGACTTTTTGGGTCATTTTATCTTATCTAAGGCAACTGTTGAAGTGAATGTCTAAGTTTTTTTTATTTTTTCCTCCTTTCCTCCCCTTCCTCCCTCCCTTTCTTCTTATTTTCCTCCCTTCTGTAATGCGAATGTAAATTTTAAAGATCTTCCCTGCCCCTAGGCTAA
>NW_027186458.1:2469538-2502964 GCF_028583685.1 Petaurus breviceps papuanus | reverse complement strand
TTAACAAAGCAGATCCAAGAACCTGTGGTAGCTGCAAACCCTGAGGACGCGCTTGGGGTGCTTGCTGCTACACCTTCCTCTCTTCTTCCCTCCCTCCCACCTTTCCTCCCTTCCTCCCTCCCTTCCTTCCTTCCCTCCTTCCCTCCTTCCCTCCTTCCTTCCCTCCTTCCTTCCCTCCTTCCTTCCTTCCTTCCTTCCTTCCTTCCTTCCTTCCTTCCTTCCTTCCTTCCTTCCTTCCTTCCTTCCTTCCTTCCTTTCATCCTTCCCTCCTTCCTTCTTTCCTTTCTTCCCTTTTAGAGGTAGAATGACAAAGTGACAAAATGCTGAATCTGGAATTAGGAAAATCATAGGTTCTAATCCTGCTCCGGACACCTAGTATCCATGTGATTTAAAGTTCCTCTGCCCAGTTTGTTCCCTCTAAAAATGAGAATATCTTCACATAAAATGTGGTACAGTTTAAATTATATATATATATATATAATACACACACATATACACATACATATATACACATATGTATATTTGCGTGTGCTTTGTGAACCTGAAAGTGTTACATAATCAAATATTGTTTTTATAATTTGATTATCAGCTCTTTAGAATCGTTTTGAGAAATAAAGTAACTTCCCATATGAAAATCTCCAAACCTCTGACCTCTTACTATGGATTGTAACCATTTTTTGTGGGATGACTGCTCACTGTACGTTCACTTCCTAATTTGATGAAAACTGCTAATGGTTTGAAGCAATGCTTTCTGTATTTGGACATAGAGAGATAGGCCATATAATAATAATAGCTAGGATATATATATATAGCACTTTAAGATTTGCCAAACATTTTATATACATTATTTCATTTTATCTTCACAATAACATGGGAGGTAGGTACTAACATTATTCCCATTTTGCAGATGAAAAAATGCAGGCAGATAGAAGTGAAATGATTTGTAGAGCATCAGACAGCTAGTGAATATCTGATGCTGGTTTTGAACTTAGGTCTTTTTGACATCCAAGACTGTCTTTTCAGAGTCATTCAGTTCCTCGATATGTGTCTGAATGGCTGGTGAAGAATTCATTGTACTTATTTTGACCTTCAAACAAGCATTTACAGCTATCACACTAAAATTTACACAATGAAAAAGGCAGTGCTGTGTAATGGATAGAGAGCTGGACTCAGAGCCATGTTGGTTTCTATCTGCATATTTATTTCTCCCAGTATGAAAGGACAAGAGAAATAAGGCCAGAAAGACCTGGGTTCAGGGCCTGCTTGCCCATGTGCCATTTGTATTACCCTCCGCAAATCACAACCTCTCAGCCTTCTAAGTAACTTTCTTAGAGTGTAAGTTACAGAGGGGGTGCCCTCTTGTACTGAGAGAGGAAGCACCAAACTGGCTACTCACTATAGTGATGAAATCACAGATGGGGGGGAATAAAAATCCCCAACATCTGTACTGTGAAATATATGTCTTTTGGGTCCTGGCCTTTTGGATGTTTTTATTGTTTCCTAGCTGTATCTGTTCCCAATTCTCCTTAGTGAATTGGACTGCAGTATTTTGTTTGTTTATTTGTTTTGGTTTAATTTTTCTAGAAGAGAGCATCTGCTGCCCAGACCATGGACTCCAATCCATTCTATTCAGGTTGGCTATGACAGAGTCTATATTCTGCTGCCCTGAACTTGGAGAGCCCATGGTCACTACGATGAAGGCCCATGAGGTGGGCTAGGGGAAGAGTCAGATGTTGAAATGAGGACAAAAGAAAGTCCACAAAGAATAAACATGAATTAAAGGCAATTGTGAACATTACTGTCAACTTTGGTTATTTACAGACTTTTTAGATTATTCTCTGCCAAGGCAAACAGAATAAGAGTTATGTAACTTTAATAAGTCATTAACTGGCTCATCCTATTTCTTTCCAGAGCCCCTGCTAAGCTTCTCCTTGTGGATGTGTATATGGACATGGATTTTACTGTCTTTGCCGACATCTTTTTTTTTAACATAATTGGTCAGTGTCTTTGTAGTTCTTTCCTTTATATTTGCTTCGCCTTATGTTACTTAAGGCTTCTAATATTTATTCAAAGTCTTCATATTCATCATTTCTTGTGCCAGACAACATTTCATTCCATTTACATATGCTCATTTGTTTACTTGCTTCCCTAATAGTTTTTTTTTCTCCCTGATCATGCCACAGCATCATTCAGGAAGTCCCATTCAAGGATCCCTTGGACAAAAGAATATCAATTGTTCTACATGATGATTCTTGGCTAGGTAAAGCCTACTACCACATCACACATTTTAAGTTCCAACCCAAGTGACCTACTAAATGGGCCTTTCCCACACATGACTTTCCATCTCCTGCCTTTGTGCAGCATTATGGGATCTCACCCCCTGCCTGGACTGTCCTTACTCCTATCTCTTGGGATCTCAACCAACTTTCAAGGTGCATCCTTTAAAGGAGGTCTGATTTTCCAGTTGTTAGAATGTTGGGGGCATAGTCAAGTAGACCTGAATTCATATATTGCCTCAGGGGCTAACTTAGCTGTGTGATCTTGGGCAAGTCATTTAAACTTTTTCAGCCTCAATTCCCTTATCTGTAAAACGGGGATTAGAGGAACACCTATCTTATAAGTATTTGTTTGGATCAAATGGGGTGATGTACATAAAATGCTTTGCAAAATTGACCATAGCTAATCAAATGTGTGTTATTTGAATCTTGGAGATCACTTGGATATCAAAAATTTACAAGAAAAACCTCTCTAAATTTTTTTCTTCAGTCAATCATTTTCTGTCTAATTTTAAATATGTTGATTTCATTTGTTGAACTTCAATTTCATAATTAAAACTGCAATTTTATTTTCTTGATTGTAATGTCAAAAAGGATTTTCTTCCTTGTTCCCCTGATTTTTTTCAGGTAATGTGACTTTTTATGTCTATATCATGTACTCATTTAGAGCTCATATTGATATATGTTGTGAAATGCTGACCTACACCCAGGATTCTTAAATAGCTTTTTTTTTTCTACCCTGGACCCCTTTGTGAGCCTAATGAAGTCTTCTCAGAATGATATTTCTAATACATAAAACACCTCTAGGATTAGTGAGAAAGCTAAAAAAGTGAAAATAAAGATGAATTTGGGGGACAGAAACTGACAGTACTTAAAAGACTTGATGCTTGGTGCACTGAAGAACTTGAATGAAAACAGTAACTTCCAACTGTAATACAAGAGGACCCACAATGAAGCAGGCTGCTTACCTCCTGACAGTGAACCACTGCCATGATAAGGATCATTGATGAAAGGTGGAGCTATCCAGGAATGTTACTAAGAATAGGCATCAAATACAAACCTTGCTGAAGTGGCCTGAGAAAACTACTGAAGACTTGTAAAAAAAGAAGGAAGATGACATCAATATCTAGGTACCAGAGGAAATAGGAAACTTGAATGCCATTTTGGCTGACTAAAACTGATCAAATACAAAGAACAGGAACTGTGATACAAGAAGTCAAAGCAGCACAAAGAACAAAATAATTCAACTTTAATATAAGCCCCTCCCCCCACCCACATAATAGAACCTTGAAAAATGAAAAAAATAGAAAAGAGAGCACCCACAGGAGGGAGATGTAGAAAATTACTGGTCAACTCTATGGCCAAAAAATGATGGAGCAATTACAAAACAGAAACTTGTGTACCATTAATATGACTAATGATAGAACAAGGGTGGTGACTGAATCTAGATTCTCTACAAAACCAGAAAGCAACAGGTACATACAACATTCATGACTGTTGGTGCAATTGCTTCACAGTGATGTATGGATCACTAGCAAGATACTTTTTTGGGGAGTAGGCAATTCCTGTCAGCAAATATTTACTTAGTAAATCAATATATGTCCTTATTGATCTGGCAGTGAATATGATGTCAATTTGTCTTTTTCTTTTTTCCCTTTTTTAAGAAAGTCATATTTATATACACTGTAGACCAGGAGAGGAATGCCCTGAAAATGCAAATCTCTATTACATAGGACAGAAGTTTTAAACAAACATGTGGCCCCTGGGCTGTAACTTGGAACACTCCAGACCACTGAGATTAAAATGTATTTTGTAAATATTCAAAAGATAAATAAAAATACAATAAAACAAAGTTAACATTGCATTTTAAACTAAGTTAATATGAGACCCATAAGAATCTTTATTGATGGTTTAGCAGCCTCTGTTTCTACTGGAGTTTGACCCCACTGATGTAGAGCTCAACAGAATATTTTACCATTTTCCTCTCTGATGCAAACCTGATTCATTTTTTTTTAAATAGAAGGCATCATTTGCTTCTTACTAAAAGAAGAGAACACTGGCAACCCCTCCATTTGTAAGCCAATTACACCAATTACATTCAATATCAATTAAAGAATTTGCAGTTTGTATCACTCAAAAAAAATCTATGAATGTAGAAAATCAATGTATTGGGGCAGCTAGGTGGTGCGGTGAATAGAGTGCCAGCCCTGGAGTCAGGAGGACGTTAGTGCAAATCCAGCCTCAGACACTTAACACAAAAACTAGCCGTGACGTTGGGTGAGTCACTTAACCCCAATTGCCTTCCAAAAAGCAAAAATAAAAAATAAAGAAAAAAGAAAAAAAATAAAATCAATGTATTGGCTGTTGCCAAAAAGTCCTAGCATAAATATCAATTATCAATTAGGTGATTATTGAACAAACCACCCCAAAGTGTCATGCATTTGTATTACTTTTATTTATTATTATAAACCTTTGATCAGTTTTGCACTTATAGTTTTAATCAAATACTTTGAAGAGATCTGAGTATAGTGAAAATGCTTAAATATTTCCTGTCAAAATGAAAAAAAATCTCTAAGAATTTCAGGAATAATAAATATAAGCATAATCTTCTAGGGAGAGAGCATAAGTCTGCTATGGTTTTTCCTGGTACTCAGTCCATTATCATTACTCCTGGATAGAACTGAGTCTGGCTTTCAAGTCAAGAAGGAATCGCACCATAACGCGATATTCATGAATAAAAGTAGTTTTGTGGGTCCACTGAAAAGCACATTAAACAGCCACTTCATCCTGTAGAGAGTCCCTCCCACCACAGCAAAATGTCTCCTGTATCTAACAAGGGGCTGTGGAACAGACATTTCACTGCACAGTCAAGGCAGCTCACAAGACTCCGACCTTCAATAAATCAGGGAATGGTTCTCCTTCGCCCTTTGACTCCAAGATGGTCTTGGAAGCAACTTTCTCCATCTCTGAGCAGTGTACTGCTGTGCACCATTTTCTCCTGCTGGGTAGCGGCCATCCAACTCAACATCACAGGAACACTTGAACTTAACAAGGTAACGGACAAGGCTAGAGGTGTTGATTTCTTGGGATAGCTTTCTGTTATCCTGTGCTTGGGAGAGGAAAAAAAGGCAGCTGCTGACTGAGGCTTGTCTAGGCAAACACATATTTCTGCTCTCCTGTGCTTGTAGCTAATGTTACTGATGGGAAAGGCAGGTTGGGGAGAGGGAAAAAGAGATCCTTTGCCTTTTGCTTCTCATTGGATGCCCTCCCCCAAAAGGTCTGAAATATACAGAACTATTTCTTCTTGTTTTTGGTAAATCCCTGTAGAGTGGGTAATTCCTCTTTATTCTGTTAACCAGGTATCTTTGGCAATATCCTCTCCCATCACAGGAGCCAATCAGGAGTTACTTCTTCTCTCCAAAAGTATATATCTCTCAGCAAAAAGTCATAACCCAATCCAACTTCATAGGTGCTGCCATGCTCCAGCAAGTCAGGGATTTCCTGGCTCATTCCTGTGACACATAAAATGTGAAAAACAATACTTAGACTGTTTGTGTCATAGGATTGTTGTGAAGGAAGTGCTGAAAATTACAGATACAGATTTTGTCCACTCAGGCATATCATTACTGGTCTATTATTGATCTCAAAAGTAGAAATTCAAGTGGTGGTCATAATTTTAGAGCTGGAAAGGTCGTCAGAGGTAATCTAAACATCCTGGCAGTGTCCACTCATTGGGATTCCATTGATTTTGGATACACCATTCACAAAAGTAGATTAGTAAATTGTGTCTGCATCTATAGTCTTAGAGAATTGCTGGGGCTCTCATAGGTTAAGGTTCTTATCCATGCTCACATGGCCAGTATGAGTCAGAGGTAAAACTTGAATTCGGATCTTTCTAAGTCCAAGACCACCTCTGCCCAGTGTCTGGCAGAGAGCAAGTGTTTAATAAATGATGACTGATTTTGTTGATTGTCATCTTAGCATTTAATAAACAATGATTAGACATTTGGGTGAGGGAATTTTCAAAAGCAATGTATGGAAAATGGGTTCCAAGTTTAAATCAGTTAAGGTTATGGGGGTGCTATTAACCAAAAAGAATCTCCATTCCTATTGCATCATTACTCAGGGTACAAATTCACCACTTGGAAAAAAAATCATAACCTGGCAGAAAGCAAAGCATTCATATTTTCCCCGGCTGTAAGCCAAATCAAACCATTCATTTTAATTGCAGGTGAATAATCACACCCTTACATTTCTTACCAATCACGTCAGCCTTGCTTTGCTTTGTGATTGATGTGAGGTGTTGAATGAAGACCTTTTAATTCAGCCCAGCTGGCGAGCTTTGGTCGCACTTCCTCCCAAACAGGTTCAGGTCAGGCCTAGCTTGTCAAATGTGTTGAAAAGGCCTGCCTCAGTGAAACTGAAAAACAGCCTCCAGAGAGAAGACTTGTCTGTGATTGAACACCCTGGTGGGGCAGCAGATGGTTGAGGAGACTTTTTTGACTCTCTTGGACATGCAGGCGTAACCCATAAAGTTGAGGGGAGAAGTGGAGAAGTGACTTTTGTCCTGGTGCCAATCCTTGAGTCTCCCTGGCAGACCCCCCCGACCCTCATTTCCCCACTGAAGGCTCAGGCTCTGCCATTCTACTTTAGAAATGAGTCAAAAGTCTACACTCTTAATCGGAAACAATTTTTTTTTCTAACTAAAATCTAATATGGCTGAGTTTTCAAATTTAGGTTTCTATGGTTGTGGTATCTTAAGGAAGGTCATAGATTTGGAATTGGCATGCCATTTAAGTTAACCCTCTCATTTTATAAAGGATGAAACTGAGGCCCAGTGTACCTCAGAGCTCAACATAATACCTGTCTTATAGTAATCACTTAATAGTGCTTGCTGATTGAAGTGACTTGTCCAACTTTACTTAGGTAGAAAATATTCTAACTGGGATTTCAACCTAGAACTTCCAACACCATGTTCAGGGGTCTTTCCACTGTAACATTTTTTTAAAGTCTTGAATTTAGGAACCTACGAAGATGGCAGAGTAGAAACAGGATCTCCCTGCGGCTCCGGCTTCCACCTTCCCCAATCCATGTAAAAAGGGGACTCTAAACAAACTTTGGAGCTGCAGAACCCACAAAATGATACAGAGAAGCTAACCTCCCACTGAGGACAGCCCAGCAGGCAGGCAGGAATTGGCCAGCTCAGCGCTCTGGGAGCTGAGCCCAGCCCCACACCAAGGCTTTAGCCCCAGGGCAGGCCTGACCAGCCACAGGCCTGAGGGACTCCAGATCAGCTGCAGCTGTGGCAGTTTCCAGATTCATCAACACATAGATGCAAAGGACAAAGTGAGAGGTCAGTGCAGTCTGGACTTTGGGACCCAGTAAGTGGGAGTGCGTGGCTTTTACCCTGGAGTGAGAAGCCACTGAGACACCAGCACAGCCAGCCAGTGCCACATGGCAGCTTCAGCTCCTGGCCTGCAGAGGGTAGGGGGAACAAGCACCAGTCTGAGGGGTAATCACTCTTGTTTTAACCTTCTTGGATCTGGATTGCAGTCTAGGATGAAGGTCCTGGGGTATGTGGACAGCTTGCCAGAGCATGTGGAGACCTCAGAGAGGGCACCCATCTAATACCTTCAGCAGCTGAGAAAACCCTAGCATTTGGAATGAAAGCTCCCCTCTCTGGTGTCAGAGTCCTACTGTGGCAAAAAGCCCAGGGGTCAAGGGACTGAGGGGGGACATGACCAGTCAAAGGGAACAAAGCAGACAGAAGATTCCAACATTAGACTCCTATGTTGGGGACAAAAAGGAGCAAAGCATGGAAGAGGAGGAAGACAGTGAAGTCAGAACTCCTGCACCAAAAACTTCAAAGGAAAACACGAGCTGGTTACAGGCCATAGAGGACCTTAAGAAGCAGGTAAGAGAAGTGGAGGAAAAATTGGGAAGAGAAATGAGAACAATGAAAGAAAATTATGAAATGAGAGTCAACAGCCTGACTGAGGAAAATAATACATTAAAAAACAGACTGACTCAAATGGCAAAAGAGGCTCAAAAAGGCAATGAGGAGAAGAATGCCTTAAAAAGCCGAATTTGCCAGATGGAAAAAGAATCTCAAAAGCTCAATGAGGAGAATCATTGTTTCAGAATTAGATTGGAGCAAATGGAAGCTAATGACTTTATGAGAAATCAAGGTTCTGTTAAACAGATCCAAACAAATGAAAGAATAGAAGACAAGGTGAAATGGGAAAAACTACTGATGTGGAAAATAGATCCAGGAGAGATAATTTAAAAATTATTGGACTACCTGAAAGCCATGATCAAAGTAAAAACCTAGAAATCATCCTCCAGGAAGTGCTCAAAGAAAACTGCCCTGATGTTTTAGTACCAGAGGGCAAAATAGAGGTTGAAAGAATCCACTGATCACCTCTTGAAAAAGATCCCAAAAAGAAAAATCCTAGAAATATTATAGCCAGGTTCTGGAATTCCCAGATTAAGGAGAGAATATTACAAGCAGCCAGGAAGAAACAATTTGAATATTCTGGAAACACAATCAGGATAACCCAGGATCTGGCAGCTTCTACAGTGAGGGATCGAAGGGTTTGGAATATGATATTCCAGAGGTCAAAGGAGCTGGGATTAAAACCAAGAGTCACCTACCCAGCAACACTGAGTCTCATGTTTCAGGGGAAAATATGGTCATTCTGTGGAATAGAGGACTTTCAAGCATTCTTGCTGAAAAAAACAGAGTTGAATAGAAAATTTGACATTCAGATGCAAGAAGCAAGAGAAGCATGAGAAGGTAAACAGGGAAAAGAAATCATAAGGAACTTATCAGAGTTGAACTATTAACATTCCTACATGGAAAAACAATAAGAGTAACTTATGAAACTTTTCTCAGTAGTTGAAGGGAATAGAAATATATATGTCTATATATGAGGGTATATGGGCATATGAATACATATGTGAATGTGTGTATATATGTTTACAGGTATACATAGATATAGCACACAGGACCAATTTAACAGGAGGGGGTGATACTTAAAAGGTGAACTTAAGAGGTGAGAGGAATATAATGAGACGAGATGGGGAGAGACAGATTGGGGTAAATTATATCATACAGAAGAGACAAGTGAAAATGGTTACAATGGAGGGGAAGAATAGGAAGGCAAAAGGGAATGGGTCAACCTTATTCCCATTGAATTTGGCTTGGGGAGGGAATGAAATACACACTAAATAGCGTATCTCACCCTCCAAGAGAGTAGGGGGGGGAAGGGTATGAGAGGGGGGATGATGGAAGGGAGGGCAGGCTTGGGCGGAGGGAATTTGGAAGCACCCACTTTTGAAAAGGGACAGGATCAAAGTAGAGAATAGAAGTAGGAGGTGGGATAGGAGGGAGGGAAATATAATCAGTCTTTTACAATATATCTACTATGTTATCGTTTTGCATTAGCCACACATGTACAACCTATATTGAACTGCTCATCTTCCCAGTAAGGGTGGGTGACAAGGAAGGAAGGGAATTAATCTGGAATTTAAAGTTTTAAAATCAAATATTCAAATATATATATATATATATATATACTATTATTAATACTATTTTACATGTAATTGGGAAATAAGATATACAGGCACTGGGGCATAGAGATCCACTGGAAAAGTTGAAAGGGATATGGGAGAAAATATGGCATAGAGCAGATTGGAGGAGGGGATATCCTGTGGGACTGCTATTTTGGGGCAGTGGGTAGGGGAAAAATGAGGAGAATATTTGTAACTCAAAATATGGTGGAAATGAATGATATAAATCAGAAGTTAATAAAGCATTTGAAAAAAAAGAAGAGAAAAAATAATAAAGTCTTGAATTTCCGATTCTATCCTTCCCTCTCTCTCTTCCCCCTTCATGAGATGGTAAGCAATATGATATAGGTAGTACATGTGCAATCATGTAAAACATATCTCCCTATCAGTCATTTCCTGGAAGAAAATTCAAACCAAAAAAGAGAGAAAGAAAGTGGAAAATAGTATGCATTGGTTCGTATTCAGATGCCAGCAGTTCTTTATCTGGAGGCAGATAGAATTTTTCAACATGAGTCCTTTGGAATTATCTTGGATCATTGCTGAGTATTACTGAGAATACCTAAGTCATTCACAGTTGTTCATTGTTCAATATTGCTGTTACGGTGTACAGTGTCCTCCTGGTTCTGCTCATTTCATGCTGCATCAGTTCATATGAGTCTTTCCAGGTTTTTCTGAAACTGCTCATCATTTCTTGTAGCACAACAATATTTCATTGCAATCATAAAGTATAGCCTGTTCAGCTATTCCCCAATTGATGGCCCATCCCTTAATGTCCAGTTCTTAGCACCCCAAAATGAGCTGTTATTAGTATTTTTGTACCAATAGATCCTTCCTGTTCCCCCTTCCTATTTATCTCTTTGGGATACAAACCTAAAATGGCATTGCTGGATCAAAGAGAATACAGTTTTATAGTCCTCTGGCGCCAATATTATAATCCTCATTTTTCCAGATGAAGAAATGAATCCTGAAAGGAGAAATGGAGTAGTCATTGTGATTCAGTGTTGACTCTGGAGGTTTTCAGTAGAGTCCACAGAGATTTGTTCTTGATCTGGGGCTATATAACATTTTCTTAAAATCAATTACCTGAGTGAATTCAGAGATGTTATGTTCAGCAAATTTGCACTTGTCACTAAGTTGGTAGATGATTTATACTTGTGAAATAATGCAAAACATATTTTCACATTGGCCATGTCACAAAAATGAGGAAAATAAAGAGAGAAAATTATACTTCAATTTGCACTTAGAATTCATCAGTTCCTTCTCGCTAGAACTGAATAGCAATTTGCTTCATGAGTACTTCAGAATTGTTATGGATCATTGTATTGAAAGGAGTAGCTAAGTCTTTCACAGTTGATCATTGCCATATTGTTGTTACTGTGTACAATGATCTGCTGGTTCTGTTCACTTTACTTTGCATCAGTTCATATTGGTCTTCCCATATTTTTCTGAAATCATCCTGATCATCATTTCTTGTAGTACAATAGTACACCATCACTATCATATATCACAACTTGTTCAGTCATTTCTCAGTTGATGGGCATCCCCTCAATTTCCAGTTCTTTGTCACCATAAAAAAGATGCATTTTTGTACATAAAAGTTCTTTCCCTCTTCCTTTGGTTTCTTTGTGATACAAACCTAGCAGTGACATTGCTGTATCAAAACATATGCATGGCTTTTTAGCCCTTCAGGCATGGTTCCAAATTTGATGCCTGTTTTCTATGTGTTCCTGGACAAATTACTTAACCTCTGTATACCTCAGCTAACTCCTTGCTACTTACTTATTCACTGAAAACTTGAGAGCTACACTGATAGATATGGAAAAACAAAAAACAAAAACAAATCACAGATCCTTTCTGGATTTTTGTCTAAAAGAACTTGTAAAAATTACTTGAAAATTAAAAAAAAAGTGTGATAAAGTTTTTTTTAATTTCTTTTAAAATGTATTATTATTGTTGTTATCATCATCATCATCATCATCTTCATCATTATCATTACCACCACCTTGACAAACATCAACACACATATTGTCCAAAGAGGAAGAGGAAAGGAAGATTGTTTATAATATTACTATTATATGTAGGTTTTAAAAAATTCAATTGTCATAGTAGTAACTGACATTTCTCTGCTTATCTTTTCCCTCTTCTGAACTGCCTTCTGCTCTCTGCTATATAGTTTTTAAAATATTTCTTTGACACTTGTAAGGGTTATGGGATTTAAAGATCTCCCATGCCCCATGGACGTGCTGACATAGCAGAGCAAGAGAAAGTGAAAAGCCGAGCTAACGGTCCTGCGGTTGGCAGTTGGTGGCGGTTGCCTTTTTTTTTTTTTTTTGAGTTAGGACTCCGGCTGAGGACTGCCAGGGGCCGGAGCTGCTGGGAGCACACTTCCAGGACACTGGGTGGTTGCTGTGAGTGGGGAGAGGAGAACCTTTGCCTGAGGTAGCCTGTTCTGTTTTAAAGGCTTGAAAATGTGGGTGCTTTCTACTTTATCTACCTGTGCCAATGTCATAACAACTCTGATGGCTTTCACTTTCTGGTTTCGGGACTCAGTCTTTTGGTATCTTAATAAATTTTCTAGTTTATTTCCCCAAATGGCAAACCTGATGTATTTTGTGATGGATAATTATATCAGCATATTTGTAATCTCTATAGGCATTGTGAATATGGCATTGCTGATACAACACTCTTTACTTTTCTTCTTTTCTGCTTCCCCATATATCTGTTCTACCTCCAGCTCCTGCAACCTTAAAACCATCTTTTGGAAAAAAGAAGTAAATAAAAAACAACAGCATTTATTGGTCATATCTGAAAGTGTATATCTCATCCTGGATGTTTAGCCCATCACTTCTCAGTCAAAAGGAAGACATTGTCATTCTTCTGGAGCTGTGATTGGTCATCACCTTGGTCTGAGTTCCTAAGTCTTTCACTACAATAATGTTGTAGCATTGTATAAATTGTAATGATGATTCTTCTTCCTTCACTTTATGTCAGTTCTTACAGGTCCATTCAAGTGACTCTGAATCTGTCCCATAACATGTAGTTATATGTGTATATGCATACATATGATTTAGAAAGGAAGTTTCTTTTCTTTCTTTTGTTGCTGTATTTTGTTTGTATTATACAGAAAGTGTGAAAATTTTTGTGGACTTATTTTATATTCAGCTATTTTACACAATTTTTGTTCCAATTATTTTATTGGAATTTTTAGATTTCTTTAAGTAAATAATCAAATTATCTACAAAGGTAATCTTGTTATCTTTTTCTTTACTTATTCACTAATTTTTTTCTTATCTTATTGTCAACGTAGCATTTCTAGAACTGTCATAAATAATAGTAGTGAAAATAGATATCTTCACTTTACCCTTGATCTTACTGGAAAAGACTCTTACTCCTCCATTGCGCACACACACACACACGTACACGCACACACACAAACACACATCTACCTCTTAATTTTAGATAATTTTTGTTTACTATATTAAGGAATGATCTCTTCTTATGCTTTTAAAATATTTTCCATGTCTATTGACATAATCATGTGATTTGAATTATTTTTGTCAATTAATATAGCCTATTATGTTTCGAATTTTACAAATATTGCATTTTTGGTAGAAGCCTAACATAGTCACCAGTGCATGGTCTTTCAAATTTATTGTTATAGCCTATTTGATAGCATTTCTCCCAATTTTTCACATCAATATTCAATAGAGATATTGAACTACATTTTTTTTCTATTATCTCTCCCTAATTTAGGCATCAGAATCATATTTGTCTAAAAAAGGAATTTGGCAGGATTCCTTATTTATTTTTGGCAAATAATTACAGAATATAGGAAATAAACATCCTTTGGATAGAATTAAAAGAATTCACTTCTAAATCAATCATGTTCCATATTTTAAAAATTATAAGTATATTTAATATTTTATTTATTTTTAACAAAGTATTTAAATTTCTTAATTTTTAAGCAGACTTTATTTTATCCACCCATTTCATTTAATTTATCAGGATTTTTGCATATAATTGACCAAAAGCGTTTCTAATGATAATTTTATTTCCTTCTCATTTGTGATGGTATACCCCCTTTTATATTGAAAATTTGTCTTTTCTCTCCTTTTAAAATAACATTAACTAATTTTGTAAGATCTTATACCCCTACTTTTTGTAATATTTCATACCTCTACTTAATAATTATATAGGGCTTGACTACTTGATTGAATTAATCAATAAGAGGTGTGGATAAAGCTCAGACATCACCATTGAAGCAATCTATCAATCAAAAACCAATCAAATAAACTTGAATATCCTAGTTAATCAAGTAGGAGAAGGACTAGAATAATTCAAGCAATCAAAGAGAATGAAATGATGACACAGGAAGTGTATATTGGGACTGGCTGATTATATTCAGTAATGTCCTAGGAGTCTTGTGAAAAATAGCATGCTAGCTTAGAATCTGAATGTCTAAGTATTTGGCCAATCCAGAAGAGAACAGCCCCTAAGAAGGAATTTCTGGGTGGTAGAGAAAGAAGGAAAATGATCTCTTTCTCATCCTTCCACCATCTCCCACTTGACTAGTGGATGACTTTGTGAAACTCACAATGTCAGAAAATGTTGGTTTTCCAATAAACATTTGTAATTTTCCCTGGAAAAGCACTGACTGAAAACTATGTGTTTTTCCAGAGTCAAACAACATATTCCACAAAGAGGCTAGCAGAAACTAATAACATACTTATGTGGAGCTTCATGTTGCCTCCACAAAACCAAAATGGACTTTTGACAAGCAGGTTCTATAAGTTAACTCCTTTGCCATATGTACTCTCTAGGTTTGAGCCCATCTTTCCCCAAACCCTTTATCCTTATTTGAAAGATTGTACCCTTGTTAGAGGATGGGGAAGTTTGAACTGTTCTTAATATACTACCCATTTCTAAAGATAGCATTTGGATGAGTAATTGATATCAACTTATAATTAATGAGAGAAGCAGAATGGAGCAAGGGAATGCTTGTGAATTATAGTACTAGGAAAACAGCCCCTAGCCCCTTAGGGTACATTAGAACCCTGATGTGAGATGTAGCAGCTACTCTCTAGGGTACTAACCTGTTAGTACAAATTAGGGGATGAGATAGAAGATTTAAAACATGTGCTACATAATGCATTAGGATTTGTAAAAAAAATAAAACAATGACTAGTTTCATATATATGTTCTTTATTTGTTTTAGATTTTTTAAATCTCTTCTCTGATTTTCATTTTTGTGTTTAGCTTTTTTGTGTTAGTCTTCCCATATTTTTAGTTGCATGACTAATTATTTGCACTGTTTTTCCTCTTCTCCATCGATGAAAGTGTTTATGGATATAAATTTTCTTCCAAGGACTGCATTGGCTACATCCAAAAGTTTTTCAGTATTGTTTTATTGCTATAAGCATATTTGATGAAATTATTTATGGTTTTGGGGATCAGTTATGTGATCCATGCATTCTTTAAGTTTAAATCATTTCATCTCTAAGTTTGGATAATTTCTCCAAATGCCATTCGTTGGTTATAATTTTTATTTTGGTATGGTCATTAAAATGTGATTAATATTTTTGCTATTCTAAATTTGTTTATGAGGATTTTATGCCTTGATATAGGATCAATTTTTATAAAAGTGTCCTTTACATCTGAGAAATATGCGCATACCTTTCTAATCCCTTTCAGGAATTATTGACATCTATTACTTCTAGATTAAAAAATATATATGGAGATTCTTAATTCTTTTTTTTAAAGCAATTGGGGTTAAGTAACTTGCTCAAGGTTACATGGCCACGGGTGGGTGCTAAGTGTCTGAGCCCGGGATTCGATCTCCAGGTCTTCTCAACATTGGAGCCGGTGCTCTTACTCGCTGTGCTACTTGGCCACCCTGAGATGCTTAATTCTTTTTGTTTAACTTATAAAACAATTGAATGGGTCTGAAAGGAACAGCGGTCCTGATAATCATTATTTTGCTTTCTGTTTCTCCTTATAATTTGATTAAATTTTTTTTTGACATAGTTGGATGGTATGTCATCTGTACATACAATTAAATACTGATATTATTTGTAATATTATCTGTGGTGCTTTACAGGGAAATTTAATTTCTCTCTTCATTGCTTTTAACCTTATTTATTATTTTTACCTTTTTACTGAGATTATGGCTTTCTCTGTTTTTTCCCTTGAAATATAATAGATTCTGCTATAAACTTTCACTTTTACTGTCTGTGAATTTTTATATTCTTTTAAACACTTAAATCTGTTAAATATAGATAATATAGTGTTGGAAACTGCTTTCTAATCTATCCTGCTATCTTCCTCCATTTAATTAATGGATAAATCCTATTCACCTTGACGATTGTTTTTTATTTCCTTCGATAATCTCCTCTTACGCTTTCTTTCCTGAGCTCCTGTTTACAAAGAAGATGAAGATGAAGAAGGAATTTGATCAACACTAGCAACCTATTATTGAAGCAGCTTTTGCCTACTTCTCTGTGCTTCTTCTTTTTTCTCCTTCCCCCTGACTCAGATTTCTGGTTCTTATACTGTCTTTCTCTTTTTAATCTCTTCCTTTTGATCTGTCCTCTAAAGTTGGCATTTGGGTTTTTTGTGACTATTTCCTACCTGTTTCTACTCTTTTGATGTCCTCTGATCCTTTTCCTTTTCCCTACCTGCTACCTTGTTGAAGTTAATATATCTAATATACCATACTCTTGCTGTTTATGTGTGTGTGTGTGTGTGTGTGTGTGTGTGTGTAAGTGCATATACAGCTGTGTTTTCAACCCTATGTCTGGTTCATGATGCCTGCTCCCTTCACCCTTTCCTCTTTGTTTGTACACTTCTTCTCTTGTGTCCCAGTTATAAAAAAAAAAGGTAGTAAATCCCTTCCCCTAAAATCATTGTTTACTTAGCCCATCTCTACCTTTTTTTTCCTCTTTCAAAACCAAAAATACCAGAGTAAATCCAAAACCATGCCTTACATGTGTTAGTAATATGTTAATTGACTCCCCTTCCTCTTCCCCTATTAGAATGTAAGTACTTTATCATTGCTTACCCCATTCTGGTAGCTCTCAGAATATTTATCTTCTAGATTTTAAAATATCATCTGTTTTTAATACAAAGTTTCTCCCGAATTCTCATTTTTATGATGTTTGAATTACTCCAGCCTATTGAAGTTCTGTTTTCTCCCTGTAAGAACATCCTTAGTTTTTCAGAACAAATTATTCTTGGTTCTAGGTATTTATTTTAGGTAATAGCTACATGGAACAATAGCTAGAGCAGTGGGTCTGGAGTTGGGAAGACCCAAGTTCAAATGTAGCCTCAGATACTTATTTGCTATATGACCACAAGCAAGTCAGTTAACCTCTGCCTCCGTTTCCTCAACTGTAAAATGAGGATAATTATGGAACCTGTCTCACAGAATTTGTGTGAGGATCAAATATTTGTAAAAGACTTAGCTGAGTACTTGGCAAATAAGTGGTAATTCATAAATCCTAGTTACTATTTATTTATTTTTCACATTTTGGAAGATCATATTCTAAGGGTTTTTTCCTCTTTTGTTGGTAGTTACTAAGTCTGTGATTCTTACTATGGCTTCTTGAGCTCTTTCTGAATGCTTGCAGTCATCTTTATTTGACTTGGAAACCCTAGGTTTGGATTATGACATTCTTAGATGCTGTGCTGTTGGTAATGGATTTTTTTTTTACTATGGGCGAATTTTGCCTAAATTTTGCCTATTTACATTTTGCCTAAATAGATCATGAATTTTTCTTTGGACATTTCTCGAAATATGGTACCCATTTTTTTCTAGTAACCTCTATTTCAGTCCCTACAGATTATTTTTAGTGAATTCACTGATTTTAAAATGATTTCTCCTCAACGTGTTTCACAAGACAGTTGTTTTTGATAGGACATACCTTATATTTGCTTTAGAATTTTTCTATCTTTTACTTTATTCTAATATTTGTTATTTCATGGACTCATTGAATTCTAATTGTTCTATTCTATTTTTTTTTCAGGAAAACCTAGGTAAGGTTGTCCATGTTCTCTTCTAAACTATTTAGAAATATCCTTTATTTTATTTTTAAAATATCCTTCAGATATTTTTCTTTCAAAGCTCTAATTTTAATTTTAATTTCATTTTGATGTCTTGATCAATTTCTTCAACTCACTCTTGCAGTCCTTGTGGACAAGACATCCCCCCTGCCCCAGGTCTACTTTTGCCTCTTGTGCTATTACTCTACTCTCCTGATTCAAATCTCAGATTTTTCTTACCCCATGAGATTTCTTCATTGCATTTGCTGCTTTGTTCTGTTGATTATTTTTTCCAGCCTCAGTTATTTAGTTGAAACTTTGTTCTAGGGCCAGGCTCTGTCTATATCTTTTCCATCCTTGACTCTTGAGGGCTTGGGTAACTCCTCTGATCCTTTCTTCTCCGTAATCTGGATACTGCTGCTACTGCCACTGCTGTTTGAGATGGGATACTTGAATCTGAGCCTTGAACCCTGATTTCTCTTTTAGTTTCCTCGTGGTCCAACAAGGATGCTGACTGAACAATCTACACTGTTCTTGTGCACTCTTCAAAGAGGAGTTGGAGCCAATCCCTATTGTAGACCTGACAAACCCCACTTGAATATTGATGACTGAGTGGTCTCAGGCCCCCTTTAAAGACCCCCAGCTGCAGAAGCCCTGGTTTTGAATCATCACTTTTTGCTGCTTTCTTTCTAGTGCTCCAAGTATCACGGGGACCCTATCTCACCTATATGAACTGGCTCTGTGCAGTTTTTGTTCTGACATGCCAGGGGAGGGGACTTGCTTCAAGCCCTAGTGACCAGAATTTGAGGTGACTTATGACTCATTTGGCCAGTCCTTATTCAGAATACTGGCTGGGATCTGCTTTATCAAGCAGCGCTCATGTTCTCTTTCCCTGCTGTGGTTCTTTTCTTAGCTAATGAAGGCTTCAGGCCCATTTACTAGTGGTTTCTTTAGTTTTCCTGATGCCACATTTCCCCCAGTCTGCCTCACCAGCTTCAGATGTGTTTTCTAGAGTTTACATTAGGGTTCTTTGTGTGCTGCATTTCCTAGATTGTCAGCCTATCACATTCTTGCTAAGTTTCTAAGGGAGGGAATGGGTTGTTTCTCTTCCTTTTGAATGTTCTTTATCATTGCTCTAGTAGGGGATCTTTTCAGATACCTACTAGGGTATGTGGGAGAAAACTTGGCTCCCCTACAACCTTTCATGTTGCCATCTTAGCTGGAAGTCTTTAGGCAATATCTCATTTTATTTGATATATTTTGTTTCTTAGACTTGACCAACTGTCATTATTAATGTATAGGGCACCGTGCTAAACACTGGATATACAAAAAATGGCAAACGCCCAAATAGTCCTTGGCCTCAAAGATCTCAGAACCAAATGGGGAGACAATATGCCAACTGATATGACAATATGTTGTAACTATGTACAAACAGGATATACTGATGGAAGACAGTAAGATAAAGGAGATCTGGGGAAGGATTCTTGAGGAAAGTGAAACTTTAGCTGAGACTTAATCCAGGGAATATCAGAAGGAGATGTGAGGAAGGAGAGAATGCTAGGTATGAGCATAGACAGTCAATGAACGTGCTCAGAATTGGGAGATGGAGGGTTGTGTGCAAGGAACATCACGGACACATGTTACTAGATTGAAGAGTATATGGGAGTGGAGGGTGTAGGAAGACTGGAAATGTAAAAAGGGGCCAAGTTGTGAAGGGCTAGGCTATCACAGCCAAACTGAGGATTTTATATTTGATCCTGGAGGTGATGGGGAGTGACTTGAATTTATTGAATAGGGAGGTGACATGGTCATATCAGTATTTTGGGAACATCATTTTGACAGTTGAGTTGAGGATGCACTAGACTAGGGAAATACTTATGACAAGAACCCCAATCATCTGGCTACTGTAACTGTCTAGATGAGGAGTGATGATGACCTAAGCTAGGTTCATGGCAGTATCAGAGGAGAGGAGAAATCTTCAAGAGATGTTACAAAATTAGAAATGACCGGATTTGACAACTGATTGGGTATAGGGGTGGTGAGAGAAGGTGAGGAGTCATGAATGACCCTTTAGTTATAAGTCTGGGTGCCTGGGAGGATGGTGGTAACCTTGACAGTAATAGAGAACTTCAGAAGTTTTTGGAGAAAAAATAATGAATCCAGCTTTGGACATGTTGAGTCTAAGATGTCTATGATATGTTCAGTTGAAGGTACATTTAATAGGCTTTAGTAGTCTTGAGTAGAGGGAATGTAAAATTTTATCCTTGGGTTCAAAAAATAACCTCCACAAGTACAAGATGGGGATGGTGCACTTAAATAGCATTCCATCTGAAAAAATGTTTAGTAGTTGTATCAAGTTTATAATGTAATACGTCTTCCACCTCAAAGCTAATGTAATCATAATTTTCATTCAAAAAAGCTTAATATCTAGGATGTGGGAAGTGATAGTCCCATTGCATGCTCCCCAAGTCAAACTGCACCTGGAGTACTGTGTTGTATTAAGAACATCACACTTTAGAAAAATATATTTATCAACTGTGAAATATACATAGGAGAATTGAGGGCCTTCAGGTCTCCCTTTAAGAATAAGAAGCTATTACATGGAAGAGAGAATGGACTTGTCCTTCTTGGTCACAAAAAGAGGAACTAAAAGCAATGAAAAGTAAAAGGCATATTGATACTTAAGGAAAAAAGAAAAATCTGCTAATGACTGGAGTGTCCAAAATTTGAATGGACTCACTTATGGGGGTAGTGGGAACCCCATCACTAGAACACTCAAATGAAGGTTGGTGTGTTGTAGAGGGAACTCTTATTCAGACAACTCTGAGATTATGTGATTCTCTAACTGTGTGGGGAAAGGATTTTCTTCCTGCCACTTGAAACTTTCTTCTGGTCAACATACTTTAGGGGAGATAGTGGGATTCATTATTTTCAACCTATATTGATGGAAAAGTGAGCCAATAGATTATTATGAGGATAAAGGTAGAAAGCGCTGGGATAATAGAGGTTTTGAAAATTGTGATATGAAGGAATCTTTGGCTTTGAAGCTGATTCTAACACTATATTCAAAGGGAAATTCTCAATGATTTTTGGTCATTTCATCCTGTAAGACTTTAATCTGCTTGACGACAAAAGCTGTTTTGTGTAAACTTTGCATTTCTCCTAGCAACAAGCATGGGCCTCCATATCCACTGGCAGAGCTGGCCTATGATTTTGATTAGATCCTTCTCTTATGTTATAAATTGCAACAGAAAAAAATAAAATAAAAGGCACTGGGTCTAGTAGCTGAGGGGTCAACTCCGGAGTCAGGAAGACATGTGTTCAAGTCCAGTCTGTAACACACAATGTGTGTGACTGGGGGTAAGTTCCTTAACCTCTCAAGGCCTTAGGAAAACCTTCAAGACTCCAAATTATAGGCGAGTTACTTATCTGAATGTGTGGATGGAGCTTACATCGCAGGGGGTGCCCTATTTTTAGGATGATATCTAGTAGAGAGGGACAAGGATTTCATATCAAGGCCCTAAATTTAAAGACATTAAAAACAGCTCCAGATGCATTGATTCACAGCCTGTAACCTCTTTTGTAAGAAGAATTAGTTTTTTTTTTTAATAGTAACTCTTAGATGGTCTATATTCTCTTCCCATTGGCTGCAATCCAGGTGAATTACTTTCCATTCCAGCCTTCCTCCAACTTCAAGAACCTTCCAAACACCCATGGCTCCACTCACAGGAGATAGTGTCAGGGCTTAAAAAGTTCATCTGAAGCAATGTCTCCAGAGACTTGCCCTGAGTGTTGGTTGTGCTATTGTGGAAATCACAGATCTGGAAAAAAAGAAAAAGCAAATAAATAAGCAAACAGATAAAGAGATAAATGAATAAATTTTAAAGAAACAAAAATACAGATAAACAAACAAATCAATAAATATAGTCATTAAATAGAGTCATAGACCTGGGGTCAGAAAGACCTGGGTTTGAGTCGTGACTCTTCTGCTTACTACCACTGGGCCCCTGGACAAATAATTTCATTTCTCTTAGATTTAGTTTCCTCCCCTGTAAGATGCAGTTGTTAAAAGAAAAGGTCTCTAAGTTTTCTCCTAGCTCTGAGATTATGATCTCAAGATCTTTGCCCATGACTTAATAGTTATTGCTAATAATTTAAAAACTATCTCAGATCAGGGGCAATTAAGGAACCACCATAGTACTCACACCCTTTAGCCAAGGGAACTGATGTTGGACCTCTGAGAACATGCTGAAGGGAATAATGTAACAAAAGCCAGGAGGCATTTCAACAGACTTCATAGTATAAAAACAACAGCTGGATGTGCCTGTTGCCACTTGAAAAAAAATATATAACAGTGAATGAACAAAAGATGTTGGAAAGTTGGAAATGAAGTCATCCTGTTGCCAGGGTATGTTATGTCTGTGTCTCTCATTTGCATAGGTTCCTTCCCAGGGCACCAAAGAAGACAAAGGAGTACTCTATGGCAGAATAGGCTGATAGGGTGCCAATGTTCATATGAGACCATGAAAGAAATGTCATAGACAAAAGGCTTCTCTTTTGCAATATGAGGCAAACGGGTTAGAACGGAGAGAGGACATGTAAAAAAGTGAGGCATTTATGCTGTACTCCTGGGAAGAATGGAATTTCTTCACATTCCTGCTCACTGACTCATGCTTTGCCTTTGAATGAACTGTGAAGGGGAGCACTGTTTTTGAGACCCAGGTCGCTTGCCTATAAGGCTTATATAGCTATGGGCATCATAGTCCCATGCACAAAACTGGTTTAATTAAGAGGGATACTTTGAAAATTATTTCTATGGGATGGAATTTCTAAATTCAAAATACTTTCATAATTTGTAATATAGAATTATTGAACTTTAGCTTTGAATTGAACCTCAGAGATCCTAGAGTCCCAATGTGTATGATGCCTCTGTAATTTCCCTGGAAAGCGGTCATCTCCAATATGGTTTGTTTGGAGGCCTCTGGTGAAGAGATCTACAAAGTTCCAAGGAAACCTATTCCACTTGTCCATAACTTGAATTGTTTGGAATTAAGTGGGTGGAACCAAGAAGGGGCAATCATATTCAATGTATAATTTTCCAAACAGGGAAATTAGGTTACTAAGCTAGAAATGATGGTAACCTAGTGTGTATGTGGGGGTAGTGATTACTCCTTTCTGTAGTTTGTAATGGAGGAGAGGAAATCCAGGTAAAATCAGACATCCACCCTATAGTTGGGAAATGAGATTCCAAAGGGTTCAGAAGGAGAAGAGTTAGGAAGGATTCCATAAAGAAGGAAGCATCCTATGCACTAAACACTTAGTCCAAGAGTGATGGAAATCTCAAGAAGGAAATTTTGAAGACACAAAAAGAAACAGTTACAGGTAGGAGAAAAATTGCCTTTCATCTGAAGAGATTAACATAGATGCATAGGGAATTCAGAAGAAAAAGAGGAGGAAGAAGAGGAGGAGGAGGAAAAGGAAGGGGAGGAGGAAGGGGAAGAGGAGGAGGAGGAGGAGGAGGAGAGAAGTACTGAATAGAAGCAAGAGCAGTTAATAGAAGATATATATATATTTTTTTAAATGCCAGGAGTGTTAAAGCTTAGAATGAACGGAGGGCTGCTAACAAAGATGTGTAGATTATTATTATTTTTTATTTTTTAAAGTCATATTGAGAAAAGAGGAGGTTCCAAGAGGAATGTGAGCTCAACTTGGCATGGATTGGAATATAACAAGCCACAGAAATAAGGCAGAATAGCTCAGCTGTTATTTTATTTCTATCTTCTCTGTCCAGGAGAATGACTTTGCAATAGTAATAATGATGGAATAAAAATGACTAACAGGGAGTTTATATCAAAGATAAGCAGGGATATAATTAGAAATTACCCTTGATGAATTCAAATCCCTCACTCTAGATTAATTATATACTTAAGTATTGAAAGAACAGGCAGGTATGATTACTGTCAGTAATGTTTGGAAGTTCACATAAAATGAGATGAGTTATCATCTGAGGCAGCAAGGTGGTACAGTGAATAGAATTCTTGAGCTAGAGTCAGGAAGACTCATCTTCCCGGGTTCAAATCTGGCCTCAAACACTTATTAGCTGTGTGACACTGGACAAGTCACTTAACCCTGTTTACCCCAGTTTTCTCCGGCAAGAAGGAGGAAAAGGAAATTGTTTGAGGAAGGAAATTGCTGAAGAAGGAAATGACAAAGCACCCCAGTGTCTTTGCCAAGAAAACCCCAAATGGGGCCATGAAGAGTTGCACACAATTGGAAGTGATTGAAGAACACCACCATGCATTTGGAGAAGGGAAAATGTAGTCCTATTAAAAAAAAAAAGGTTTGCTTGTGTATGTCTAATTGTGTGCAAACTAGAGATCAATGAGCTTGAATTTGAATCTAGGGAAAAGACCTAGAAAGAGACTGTTGATTAATATCTAGAAAGGGAATCTTCGATTACAAGGAGTCAATGTGGCTTCATCAGGAATAAGTCATTCCACACTGAAATTATTTTCTTTTTTGACAGGGTAAACTAATTGGTAAGAGAAAGGCCATAGTGAATTATAGTGAAGCTTTTAACAAAGTATTATTATTATTATTATAGTATTTGTACACACGATATTTTACAAAGACAAAGGAGATTGTTGACTAGATGATAATGTAATTATGTAGACTTAGAACTGGTTAAACTCAGAATAGTCTTTAATGATTCAGTGAAAACTTGTCATGAGTTCTCCTGTGGAGTACCTAGAGGTCTCTGAAAACAATTTTATCAATCATTGGAATAAAATACCAATCACATTCTCATTAAATTTTCAGATGACTAAAATCATTATCTTTATTCCCAAACTAAGCCCCTTTCTACTTTCCCTTTTTGTTACACTTTTACAAAGCTCTGCCCTGCTTGCTATTTCTTACACATAGCACTCTGCCTCCCAACTGTGGGAATTTTCACTGGTTATCTTCCTTTAGAATTTTCTCCTTTCTTATTTCCAACTTCTTTAAAATATCAACTAAAATTCCACCTTGAGTTCTCATTAATGTTAATAGTTTTAACCTGAGATTAACTCCAATTCTATATAATTCACTTATGTAAACTCATTTGTATTTGTGTTCCCTATTAGATTGTAGACTCCTTGAGGGCAGAGGTGGTCTTTGCCTTTCTTTGAAATTCCAGAGCTTAGATGAGTGCCTGGCATATACAGTAAGTACTTAATAAATGTTGGTGACTTGACTTAACACAGATAGCAGGCAATCATATACCCAGGATGATAGAGTCAAAATTCAGATAGATTTTGATAGGTTAGAGCATTGGACTGAATCTAAGAAGATGATATGCCAAAGGGTTCAATAAATCATGATCTCAAGTAGAGAAGGAGCATGTAGACAGCTTTTTTTTTTACCCTGAAAAGTTAAGAGTCCCTTGGTGGACTGCAAGGTGGGTCAGTAGCATGATCAGTCAATAAAAAAAGCTAATTTGATCATGAGTGGCACTGAGGAATAAAGAGATGGTAGTTCATCTATACTGTCTCCTCACCAGACCACATCCATGTCTTCAGTTCTGGGTGTTATGATTTAAGAAGGACATTTGATGAGCAGAGAGTGTTCAGAGGGGACCACCTGGATGGCGAAGGATCTTAAATCTATAATACATGAAAGCAGATTGGAGAAACTAGTGGTATTTAGTTTGGAAAAGAAAAGACATGAGATGTTTCAAAATATTTAAAGAGCTCTCACATGGAAGAAGGATTAAAAAAGCAATGAGTTGAAGTTTCTAAGAGTAAAATTTAATCTTCATGTCAGAGATAAAAACCAATCCAAAACATCCCAATGATTAGAACTAAGTAAAAATGGAATGAGTCACCTCAAGAGGTGGTAGGTCCTCTTTTCATGGAGGTCTTCAAGTGGTGGCTGGATGACCACTTGTCTGGTAAGTTATAATGGTGATTCCTTTTTAGTATGGGTTGTACTAGACTGCTGTTGAGCTCCCTTCTATTAATCAAATTCTGTGATTTGGGAATTCAAATGTATTCAATTTGAGAACATTGAATAAATCCCTAAAATATAAAAGAGAAAAGGCACTCATGGTATTGTGGACAAGGGTTAGATGATGTAAGGTTGACTTGGGTTCACAACTTCTGATATTTACTGCCAGTATGACCATGTAAAGTCATTTAACCCCTCAGTGCCTTAAGGAGCTTTACAAGACTCTTAGTTAGAGAACATTGCCAATTTGTGGGAGTCCACATTTTCATGACATTATATCTGAATTCCCACAAAATCCATAAATGTGAAAAGAGCTGAAATCTACCATGGTTGGTAACTTCCATCCATTTCTTCTACTTCAACCCCCTGGGGTCAAGCATCAGAATAAGCGTATTTCCTCTTCCAGTTGGCAATTTTCAGGTATTTGAAGATAGATAATTTGTTTTCCATCAGACTTCTCTTCTGCAGGCCAAGCATCCCGAATCCTTCAACCCACTGTTGTATGATAGGGACTTTGGACCTTTCACCATTCTGGTTGTCATCTTATGTTTTACATGTTTTGTCAGGAAGTTAAGCTGAGTCACTTATTGAAGACTTTTGTCACTTCTCTTTTTTGTTGAAATTAGGACATTTGCCCCTTTTCAGTCCTGTGACACATTTGCTATTCTCTACAGTTTTTCAGAGACTATTGGCAATTGTTCATTAGTCACATTAGTTCTTCAGGTCCCCTATAGTGTGGTTTATCAAGGGTAGTTAAGTGCTTATTTTTTTTTTTTTACTAAATCCTCAATTGCCTTGGATTTGACTCTCTATTAGCCATTTTATTCTTTACATTCTTAGTCCAATCCATTACAAGTTCATAGATTCAGAGCTGTAAGAGATTTTAGAAAATATCTAATCCAACTACCACATTCCACAGATGAGAAAAGAATCACCTAGAGGTGAAATGACTTGTCAAAAGTCACACAGACATTAAGCACTAGAGTTCAGATTCAACCACAGGTCCTCATATAATTTTCCACTATATCACACTACCCCTGTCATTCTCCTAGACAGTAAAAACTGAAATAACATAAGATTCAATGAGTTCTACTATCTTCCTGTTTTCTGTCACAGTTATCCTTTGCATCCTGGATCAAGATCCTTTCCCTCCCTTGATCCTCTTCTATTCCCTAGCATAATTGAAAAAACTCTCTTTCTTGACCTTAGCTTACTCTACAGAATCCCTTCTTTCTGATATTTAGTGCTCCTGATCTTCTTTGATTATTAGTGTTTCAAGGACCAGGAGTATGGCTCATAATTCTTTTTATCTCCAGGAGTATCCCCATAATTCTTTTTATCTCTACTAAGACAGCGCTTGTGTATGTAGAGAGCATGATCAATGTGAGTTATGATGCTATAGAGAGGTAGGGAGTGAAATTTTTCTTTTTTTAAATTAAATTTTATGTTTATTTTTAGCTTTCATCATTCATTTCCACAAGATTTTGGATTACAAATTTTCTCCCTGTCTTTCCCCTACCCACAACTCCAAAACAGTGATTCCACTGTATACCCCCTCCCCTAATCTGCTCTCTCCAATATCCTCCCCATCCCCCTCCAACTTTCTAGTAGGGTAAGATAGATCTCTATACCCCAGTGCCTGTATAACTTATTTCCCAGTTGCATGTAATATATATATATATATTAATATTACATATTAATATATACTAATATATTATATATATATTAATATATATTAAATTGGTCCTGTGCCCTCTGTCTATGTATACCTGTATACATATATACTCACACTCACATACGTATTCATATGCCCATATACCCTCCTATATAGACATATGTATGTATTTATATATATATATGCACACACATATGTATATATATGTGTATATATATCTATATATACATACACACCCACACACCCACACACACACATTTGTATTCCCTTCAACTATTTTCATATTGAGAAAAGTTTCATCAGTTACAATTATTGTTTTTCCATGTAGGGATATAAATAGTTCAACTTTGATAAGTTCCTTATGATTTCTTTTCCCTGTTTACCTTCTCATGCTTCTCTTGCTTCTTGTATCTGAATGTCATATTTTCTATTCAACTCTGCTTTTTTAATCAAGAATTCTTGAAAGTTCTCTATTTCATTGAATGACTATATTTTCCCTTAGAACACGATACTCAGTTTTTCTGGGTAGGTGATTCTTGGTTTTAATCCCAGCTCCTTTGACCTCCAGAACATCATATTTCAATCTCTTTGATCCCTCAATGTAGAAGCTGCCAGATCCTGTGTTATCCTGATTGTGTTTCCACAATATTCAAATTGTTTCTTCTTGGCTGCTTGTAATATTTTCTCCTTGATCTGGAAACTCTGGAACCTGTCTATAATATTCCTAGAAGTTTTTTTGAGGGGATCTTTTTCAAGAGGTGATCAGTGGATTCTTTCAACCTCTATTTTCCCCACTGGTTCTAAAACATCAGGGCTATTTTCATTGAGAATTTCTTGAAGGATGGTTTCTAGGTTCTTTTTTTGATCATGGCTTTCAGGTAGCCCAATAATTTTTAAATTCTCTCTCCTGGATCTATTTTCCAGGTCAGTGGTTTTCACAATGAGATATTTCACATTGCTTTCTATTTTTTCATTTGTTTGGATCTGTTTAATAGTATCTTGATTTTTCATGAAGTCATTAGCTTCCATTTGCTCCAGTCTAACTCTGAAGGAATTACTCTCTTCAGTGAGATTTTGAGATTCTTTTTTCCATCTGGAAAATTTGGTTTTTTAAGGCATTCTTCTCATTGGTTTTTTGAGTCACTTTTGCCATTTGAATTAGTCTATTTTTTAAGGTGTTATTTTCTTCAGTCAGGTTGTTGACTCTCTTTTCATGATTTTTTTTTTGCTTTTTGGAGGGCAATTGGGGTTAAGTAACTTGCCCAAGGTTACATGGCTAGTTTTGTGTGTGTGCATGTGTGTATGTGGGTGTTAAGTGTCTGAGGCTGGAACCGAACTCGGGTCCTCCTGACTCTGGCCCTGGCACTTTACTCACTGCATCACCTAGACTCCCCTTCATGATTTTCTTGCATCATTCTCATTTCTCTTCCCAATTTTTCCTTCACTTCTCTTATTTGGTATTCCAATTCCTTCTTAAGCTCCTCTGTGACCTGTAACCAGCTCATGTTTTTCTTGGAAGCTTTTGGTGCTGGAGTTCTGGCTTGTTTTCTTCCTCCTGTTCCATATTTTGATCTTTTTTGTCCCCCAAAAAGGAATCCAAAGTCAGATTGCTATTCTTTCTTTGCTTCCTTTGCTTGATCATATTGTCACTCAAATACTTGACTTTTGAGCTTTTTGCCACAGTAGAACTCTGCTTACAGAGAGGAGAGCTTTGTCCCAAATTGCTGGGGTTTTCACAGATTCTGGAGGTATTAGATGGGTGCCCTCTCTGAATCCTCCACAGGCTCTGGCACCTGTTCACCCACCCCAGGACTTCCACCCTAGACAGCAATCCAGATCCAAGGAGGTTAAAGAAAGAGTAATTACCCTTCAGAACGGTTGCTTGGTCCTCCTACAATTTTCAGGGCCAGGATCTCTGAAGCATTCAAATAGTGGGCACCGCCACCACCCCTCAGCCACTCTGGGGGGGGCAGAGACCAGACCACACTCCTGAACCCCCTGTTCCCAAAGTCCACACTGACCTCTCACTTTGTCTTTGGCATTTATGGGTTGATAATTCTGGAAACTGCCACAGGTGCTGGTGATTCACTTTCCCAAAGTTCCTCTAGCTGCGGCTGGATGGGTTACCCTGAGGCTAAAACTAAGGGCTGATTGTGCAGGGCTCTGCTCCCAGCTGGCTGTAATGAACCCTTCCTGTCCACCTGCTGGGATGCCTTCAGTGGGAGGTTTGTTTCTCTCTGTCACTTTGTGGGTTCTGTAGCCCTAAAGTTTGTTTAGAGTCATTTTTATAGGTATTTGAGGTGGTTATGGAGGGGGCATACAGAATTTTCTTGCTTCTATGCCACCATCTTGGCTCCTCCTCCAGGAGTGGCATTTTTCAACTGTCTCTTTGCACTCCCCCATGATGGAGCCACCATGAGCATGTCTTCAAGAGCCTTGTCCTTGGATCACTAGCTAACATTAATGATTGAATTTTGATAACTGCTGGTTTGTTGAGTGTATCAACATGGAAATAAATGCATGTGGAAACTAGCATCTTGGTCCCTTTCTGATTCATGAGCTCTGGCAAATCATAAGCATTTTCTCACTGTCTTTGGGTTTGACACTCCTCCACAAAAGTGCCTGCGAGGCTTTTGTGGGTGTTTTCAGAGGCCAACTTGTAATCTGGCCTCCAGGATGCAAGAATGTTCAAATAGATCCTTCCAGTAGCTGTCTACTTTACCACAGGTTTCCGAATTTGTGCTGAAGTCTTGGAAAGGTCTCATATTAGAGAAGACAATGGGCATACCACTGCTCCAGCAAGCCATCACAGACTTCTCTTGAATAGAAAGCACATTCCTATTTCACCACAAACATGAATCCTGGAAGAAGAAAAGGAATTATACAAAAGATGCTTCTCATGGCATGGCCTTGTCTGAACTCATTGAGACTTGCCTAGAAACCTTGAGCCAGGTTAGCTCTGGAACTCATTCATCCCTTGAAGCTTGAGAATTGAATGAATCTGTGTCTAAGTGGTTTGGATGAGGGAACGCACATCCCAAACACTTCACGGTCTTAGATCTGAGAGACAAGAGAACATACTGTTTAGTAATCATGAATATTTTAAATCAATATCATTGCAGTTATTATGGAATAGAGAAATTTTTTTTGACCTGTAATTTTCGGAGTTTCTTAACCCTGGAGGTCCCTATGCCAATGAAATCAACGATCCAGCCTTCATTTCCATTCCACAATAACTACAATGATATTGATTTAAAATGTTCACATCATTTATGAGAGATTTACTGAAATGTCCTTAGTATTGGGAGCCCTCAGGTGAAAAAACGCTTTTTACAAATTCGGGTGGTCAAATTCACTGCAACTTTCAGGTTTGGGGAATTGCTAGAACATTGGAAAGCTCCATGATCTTTCCAGGTTTCCGTAGACATTATACATCATTGGCAGGGTATGAACTGAGGCCCTCCTGGACTTTGAGGCCTGTCCTCTATCCACTAAGTGATTCAACTACTTCTTGTTGTTATTATGTAGATTTGGTCCCACTCCTGCCCCACGCAGGCTTGATGGTTCCCTCAAGGACAGTCAGTGGTACTATGTGGTGTATATACGGAGGAACACTGGAAAATGGATTATTTTGTGACAGAATGTACAGTGTATGTGAGCAAGAGAGACTTTGGAGAAACCAGACAAGTGGAATTTGAGAGACATGCAGTGAGAGCAAAGGCATGAACTTTGGAATGGCTAATTGAGAGTTCCAAAGAAATTTGGCACTTTTGTGTATGTTTGTTGTACCTCATTGGAACAGAGAATGGGGTTGGAGCCAACCAAGTGGGTAATGGAAATGTAAATAGAAATTAGATACATCATCATGTTAAATCTCTAAGTTAGATAGTTTTATTTTAAAAATTAATAATCAGTATGAATAATATTTTGTAAGCCTTCTGAAGAAGAGAAACAAAGAATTCATGTTCATATGGGACATTGGCATTGTACTAAGGGAGTTGTTTTTTATTGTTAAGTAAAGGTTATTGCTGTTTTCCAACTCTTTGTAACCCCCTTTTTTTGGCAAAGGTATTAGAATGGTTTGCCATCGCCTTCTCCAGCTCATTTTTCAGATAAGGAAACTGAGGCAAATAGGGTTAAGTGACTTGCCCAGGGTCACACAGCATGTGAGGTTTGTGTCTGAGGTTTTATTTGAACTTAGGAAGATAAGCCTTCTTGACTGTAAGTCAGGTCTGGCACTCTATCCACTGTGCCACCAAGTAAGGTTAAATATATTTTCTCTATCCCCACCCCAACCCCGATAGAAAAACAGATGGAGGCCACAATGGAGGAGAGGTTGAGAGGTAAAGAGAAGACCCAAACCCAAAGGTGGTTGGGGTGGGGTAAGGGAGGAAGGAAAAAAAGAGTACTAGCCAGCCAACTTTACCTTTCACATTACCACTTGTAAGTTACAAATGGAGGTTCATGCTGGGATTTAAAAAAAAGAGCTTCATCGTTCTCTGCCTTGAAAGATTGAATATAATTACAAATATTGCTCTATTTTGGCATCTTCTAGGCAGAATTACCTGCATAATTGTTCAAGCCCTTATTTTGTCTGTACTATAAGGACTTTAATTTAGATTTTGAATTTTTGTGAATTTTTACTTTTGACAATTCATTTTTATTTTATAATTTACACTTACAGTTGAATTTAGCCTAATATTGGCTATTTGGAGTTTACTTTTAAATTTAATTTTTCATTTCCCTGGCATGGAAGTTTATCATTCTCAGCTTCATCATCATTTAAATACTGTTCAAACAAGCATGGACTCTACCTTCTGCCATATTTCCCCCTCTTCTTTTCTTTTTGATTTAGCTCTTTTTCTTCTTGCCTGAAAAATAGAGCATAAAACTTTGAAAGAGAATACAGTTGGGGAACATCCTTGCTTGACCTGTCCATTGCCAGTGACTGTTCAGGAGAAGCTTTTTCTGATGACAAAGTTGGGGTTTCTTCCCCAGAGAAAGGCCTTGCTCCTGGCTGTAACTTCTATCTCATTTAGGATTTGTAAACTACATACATATATAGGTACATATGTGTGTATATGTATATGGATGTACATATGTATGTGTGTATGTAAGACATGCTTTGTAACTGGAGGGTATTCAAATAAAGGAAATAGTGAGAACTTGGGAGGAAAACTGTGCAGCACTTTAGCAGCATCTCATTTCAAGGAAAAATACTTTTTAAGAAAAAAGTCTCATTTATATAGTAAAAGCAGTTTTAGGAGAAATAATATAAATTTCTCCTGACTCATAAATTCAGATTTCCTAAGTGCTTTAAGCTTCACTAAGCATTTCTTCTCTCTGCTCTGTGAAGTAGGCAGTGCAAATACACCTATTTTTATATATGATAAACTGGTTCAGAGATCCAAGTGATGTGATTTGGGTCACACAGCTAGTAAATAAAAATACTCCATTTTCAGTTCAAGTGACTCCTCTTATAACTCTACTATCTGACCATCTCAATCATCCCAGATATACCCTTAGATCTATTGATTCTGATAAGCTAGCATTGGCCTTATCTTTTCCAGATTTCCAAGCCACTTCCCATAAGTCTCCTAACCATGCCTCCTCAGATTTTCCTTTTTTCAGTCACCCCAATTTCCAATACCCTTTTATGGATTTTCATCTTTCATTAGAATGTAAGCTTATTGAGGGTAGGGTCTGTCTTGCTTAGTTATATTTGTATTCCCAGTACTTAGCATAATGTCTTGTGAAAAGTAAGTGATTATATGTATATATGCATCAATTTTCCCCTTCTCTTCCCTTCCCTTTCCTCGCCCTCCACTCCTTCCCCTTCCTTCCTTCCTTCCTTCCTTCCTTCCTTCCTTCCTTCCTTCC
>NW_027186458.1:2421500-2469438 GCF_028583685.1 Petaurus breviceps papuanus | reverse complement strand
TCTCTCTCTCTGTCTCTCTCTCTGTCTCTCTCTCTCTCTCTCTCTCTCTCTCTCTCTCTCTCTCTCTCTCTCTCTCTCTCTCTCTCTCTCTCTCTCTCTCTCTCTCTCTCTCTCTCTTTCTCTCTCTCTCTCTGTCTCATTCTTTCCCTCTCCCTTCTTTCCTTCCTCCTTTCTTTCCTTCTCCCCTTCCTTTCAATCTAGTGGAGATCCAGCTTGACTTACTTTTAGGAAAGTGGAATTTCTGGTGCCCCACTTGTCAATTATTAATCTATTCTACACTGATATAATAAAATATGACTCATCTAGAATAAGCCCAAGTTTAATCAGAACTTCAATGCCACCCCTTCCTTCTACTATGGACTTCATAAGAATCAAAATGGCAGGAACAGATTCACCTGGTGAAGCTTATCATAACTTTATTTTTAAGAAGACTAATCAGCTCCACCACACAGTGACTCCCAAGGGAAATAATGGATTCTGAAAGTCTAATTTGGTTATCCACTAAATGGTACCCCAGGGATTTATGTTAATGAGTCTGTCAATATGTCTAATTTGCTTCCTCCAAATAACTTAGATTTTGCATAGATTCAATACAAAGAGGTATCTGAGACACTAATATACCTTTCTGGGTTGAGCTTCCTCTGGTGGGGGGTGGTGGTGGTGGTGGTGGTGGTGGTGGTGAAGTTATGGCTGAGTACCTGACATGGACTGTTTACTTCCTCTCCTTACAGCACCCAAAGAGTTGATTCATGGGAATTTCTTCATTAGCTTTGGTGGGGAATGGTTAAATCAAATAAGAAAAACTTTTAAGCTAATAGGATGGAAGCCTGAGATCCATTGCCTTACACACTAGGCAGAAGCTTTTGAACTATTCTTCCCTGAATCTATTTATATGCCACTAGAGTTGCAAACATCACATTGTAATTATCATTTTATGAAATTCTAGGACCTGTGACTGAAGATATGATCTTGGTGAGGGTGAAGAAGAGGTCACTCTGCTGGTCATGACATGACATGAAGCTGGCCCAAGCTTCATGTCACTCTCATTTACCAACTGTCAAATTCTTTAACCTGTTCCTTTTCTTGGCAGCCACAGCAAATGGGAAGAATGAATGAATAAGGGCATTCCCCAAAGATATTAATCATCTCAACTATTGATCATTAATTCTTTTCTTTTATTCTTTAGGGGTACAGAGTGGTACAAGGTAAAAAATGCTGCATTTGGCTTCACCAGAGCTGACTACCAGTGTGAATTTGGACAAGTCATTTCACTTCATAGGGATTCAGTTTCTTGCCCTGTACAATGAAGGAGTGAGAGTAGATGAGCTTTGAAGTCCCTTCCCACCCTATATATATGATCCTCCAAATCTTAGGGCCAACTTCTTTTCTTTCCTAACTTAGAAAGTTAAAGAAAACTGGTCCTCAAAATCTCTCTCTCTCTCTCTCTCTCTCTCTCTCTCTCTCTCTCTCTCTCTCTCTCTCTCTCTCTCTCTCTCACTCTTTCCCTCTCCCTTCCTTCCTTCCTCCTTTCTTTCCTTCTCCCCTTCTGCATAACATAATCCTATTTGTTTGAATTAGTATTATAACAAAAGTACATCAGAGAACCAACTGAATGATTTAAAAGGACTATAAAGGATGGAAGCTTATTATTTTATGTCTGATCTTTCAGTTGTTGATAGTTCCCTTTGCAAAACACTTTGTATTTCTTTACACACATGCGTATATATGTCAATGTCAGTTACTCCATTAGAATGTAAACTCCTTGAAGGCCAGTGCTATTGTTTTCTTTTTGTCTTTGGGTTCTCTGGGTCTATCACAGCACCCTGTGCTTCACATAGTAGGGACTTGGTAAATACTTATTTAACTGAATTTCATGGTTGAGAGAGGGGCTCTTTTGTTTTTGCTTTCATTGAACAACTTGAAGGTTTTGTGTAGAGGGTTGCCATGTATGTGATGAAAGAAATGTTTTATGTATAAAATATTTTTTCTACCACCTCAAAGAAAAAAATGAGCAAAATGCTCTGCATAAAATCTTTCTGGAAAACAAATCCCACGAAAAGCCTACCTCAGTCTTGGGAGTGAGTAGGCATACTGGAATATAAAGAGGTTGCCCTCTAGATGTTAGAGGATGGATGAGGCTGTGGTCTTTGACATTATTACCTTTCCTTGCCTAGGTCAGAACTTCTGGGGGCAAAGGGCATTCTAAGGAGCTGAAGGGCCACAGTCATTATGACACATAGAGTGGCCTGTGCCATTATTACCTCTCTGAGCTAGCTAGGCAAACACTGATGAAGCAGCAGCTTTCCTGATCGAGGGTGAGCTTAGGAGGGACATGGCTGTCAACCATAGGGAGTGATTGAAGAATGAAAACTGCCCTTGGGGAGGTTAAGCATCAAGCAGATGAGTCTATCTGGGAGCCATACTGTGATGGCTGACAAGATACCAGAAATGCCAGCAAGCACATTCCACAATTACTCGAAGGCTTTTATATTGGACTCATTTAATTCTGCCTGTCTCCTGCCCCGATTTCCATCCTTTAGAAACTTATGAAACCAAGAGTGATAAGATAATGAGAATTTAACCTTTGAAGAGTTTGATAAAAAAAAACAACCCAGAATCAGAAGGAATGAGATAGAATCAAGGGAAAGGAGCTAACTGCACAAATTTAAGTAATAGGAAAGATTTTGGTTACCACATAGGTAAAATACAAGCATCTCAGGTTACAGCCCAGTTCAATTATGCTATGTATTTTACTCTTAGATTATTCATCAGGGGACAATTAAGGTTTTTATGGTATAAATAATGTAGAAAAGACATTGAGAGACTCCACGAAAATGGATGAAATAGATGCCAATTTTTACTGCTACGCCTGGATTAAATGAACAAATGAAAATTATTTATTGATACATCAATGCACTCATGATGTCTAATTTAGCTCAATTGCCAACAATAAAGAAAAGGACTCATCAGTACAACCATCATCAGCCCCTAACCAAGTAAGTAAGACAGGCCAGCTGAAACAGAGAGGTATCCCAAGAGAGAAGTAGGAAACAGCATAAGCTATCTCTTCTTCTCAGACCCTGGTGGAAGCAACCAACCAGGAGAGCAGTAGCATTTACCCTCTCCTCCCCAGTCTCTAGCCTCCATCCCAGGTCACCAGCTTATCCTCTATTCTGGGCCAACTGCCATTGCCCAAGGTGGCAAGGTCAGTCTTTAAGGTATGGTTCTAGAGACTGCCTCTGTTAGCATTGTAGCCTCCCCCTGCCCCTACTCCCCCATTCCTAGGACTCCTAGCTAAAGACTTTGAAATGAAAGTTCTTGGCATCAAAGCCATTGGCACTGACAAATGGCAGGATTCAAATTCAAGTCTTCCTGACTCCACGGCCAGCACTCTAGCTACTATGTCATGCAACTTCCAGAATAGCCATACCACTCAATAGTTCCACATTCCCAGCCGTGGCTCCAGTGCCACAGTGCTGATGCAGTTAAGAATTAGCTGAAACTCTTCCTCAGGTTTGCTTAAATGGCACAGTTATAATTCTACTTTTTTCATCCTGAATAGGCTATATTAGTTAATATTTAGAGAAATCCCTTTGTTACATCTCTCCTCCAATGCAATCACTGCCATAGAAGGGACTTTGTATGAAAACTAGAAATCCTTGTGGCTCTGGACCTTCAGTCAATTTGACTATATATATTTATATGTATGTATGTTTATATGTGTGTATATACACCTACATATAAACATATATACAGACATGTATATTTATATATAGTTCATGCTACTACTTTACATCATGCCCTAGCAGGGGCAAAGGACACAATATGTGACTCTAAGTCTAATTTTATTTCTCTCCATCTCTCTACACCCTCCCAAACTATGCTTGACTATGAGTCTCAGTAAACTATTTAGACTTATCCTAGTATTTCTGGGTGACATTTATCCAAACTCCACTCTAACTTTGCTTGATACTGCCTCTTCTTTCAATTTGTTTATCTCTTCTTTGATTTTAAGAGTTTCTATTTTGGAGCTTCTTTGGAATTTTTTTCTTTGTTGTTTTTCTAACTTTATTCTTGAATGACTGATGTATTGATTTTTTCCTTCTTTTGTTGATTAAGATTTTTAGACAGATAAATACTTCCGCAATAATGCAACTTTGGATCCATTTAAAAGTTTGGTGTGTTTTTTTCATTGTTGTCATTTTCTTTAATGGAGATATATACAATTATGATGATTTGTTCTTTGACCCACCAATTCTTTATGATTAAATTATTTAGTCTCCATTTTAGTTTGAATTTTTACTTCAAAGATTTTTATTGATTGCAATTTGAAGCATGATGTGTCTATAAACTTATCTCATTTTAAAGCATTGTTTGTGGAGATTTTGTGCCTAGGAAATATTTAGTTTTTATAAATGTGTAAAGAACAGATAAGAATATGTAAATTCTTTTTTTTCATTAATAATACCTAGAGATCTATTTTTGTAAAATATTATCTAGTTTCATAACTTCTCTTGTTTGCTTTTTGAAAGTTTGAGAATGATTTTGCTCAGCTTAGAGAAGTTCTTATTTTGACACATGTATATATAATATTTTAGGCATATGGTTACATTATATATTAACATAAATAGATATAAATCCAGCATCTTTTTCTTTTCATCTTCATCTTGATTCATATCTATGTTAATTTTCACATCTACATCTTCCAATCTATATCAATCTTATCTATCTCTGTATCTACAGTTATTTCTTCCACATGGCAAGGTTCAGGGTTGTGACTGCCCCCAATCTGGAAAATCTGTGTAAAATATTTTTGGCCCTCCTTTCTTATCAAGGAAGTAGTTTGAATTTTTTTTCTTTTTCTTTTGTGGGGTGTTTACAGCACCTTATTGTAAAATTTGGGTTGATATTATGTGATACTATACAAATATTTTATGCATTTCTGAACTTCTAAGCTTTTTCTGTGTTGTCTGTAGGCTTTCATAGGTCATTTGGGGCTTCCACAAAATTTTCCCCAAGTTCCCATTTAATTTCTTATGCCAATTTACAATATAACAAAACCATGATGGGGGAAGTGGTGATGTGGAAGGGATATCTGTGCTATCTATATCATTTATCTAAACAAATGAATATACCTATTCACATATGTCATTAATTTATATACACACACTTAAGTATATGTATATATGTATTTATGTGAATAAATACATATATTGTATTGATTTTGACATATGTAAATAACACATAATGTAATATAAGCTATATACAAATATGCACACATGTATACAAGCAGTGTGTCCACAATGTAACACACAATATGCATATTCACACATGTCTATATGTATGCATTTTATACAATATAGGAACCTATACATATATTCATGTATGTGCATATGCACATCATGCATATATACATTTGCATGCATGTGTACATCTACATGTATGTATATGGATCATTACATTGTACATTGGTTTTATCTGTCCCCCCAATCTCGTGACGAGAAACCCAAAAGGTTTCTCCAGTATCCTGACGAGTTTGATGACTCAGGCCTCTGATTATGTTTCCCTCAATATTAGTGACCCTGTGATTAGCACACCAGTCTCATTTAACATATGTTAGTTTTTTCAAAGAGATGTTTACTTCAAAGATAGAGCATTGATATAAAATATCTTCTCCAGCTACTATGAGACAAAATCCTGATTCTCACCCCACCCCCTTTTCTACCCTGTGCTCTACTTCCTAACACACATCACCTCAGCCTCTGTGGAGATGGATGAAATTAGGCTCATTATACTTAGCAGGGCTCCTAAACAGCATTAGTCAGTCACTTAAAACATTTATTAGATACCTACTATGTGCCACACACTATGCTAAGAATTTGGGACATGAGTACAAAAAAAAAGAAAAATAATTCTTGCCCTCAAAGCTCTTATAATCTATTGGGGGAAGGAAATACACACAGAAAAAAAAAAGCTAAAAAGGAGATGGAATAAGGAATTCATCATGGGGACATAATGGAGATATTCCAAGAAGTTCAAAGGAATACAGCCAGGTCAGAAATTTAGAGTCCCACAGTCCAAAGCCTACTTTGCTGGCTTAGTGGCCACATCCCTGGGTCCTTGCTTCCCAGGTCTTTGTTCTTGAGCTAGCTGTAACAGCCCCACATTCCAATGAGTGTTTTTTTCATGTTGGCGACTCCATTTTCTACACCTAGAATTGAAAATGGATGAAGGAAAAGGCCTGTTTCTCAGGGCAACATGGCCGGGGGGGGGGGCGGTGGAAGGCAGCCCTTAGGCCTTCCCTCCCTTTTCACATTGTGTCACCTGCTGGGAATAAAAGAATCTTTCATCCCCAGACATGAATGAAGGAAAAGTCCCAACTTTGCTGTCAGGCAGTTTTAAAATCACAGACAGTGCTGCCTGTGAAGCCAATGGGGAATAAAACCACTCCTCCCAACCAGATGGTGGGCCAGCACAAAGTATCTACTCTTTCTTCAGTCCTCCAGTCTCCCAGAATTGCTGATCCCTTAGCATCGCCTATCTGGGTAATGGCCTCTTAGGTCTTGTAAGTACGTGCCAAGTTTCTAAGCATATGCCAAGCTCTCATTACTATATGCCCCACTTAAAAATTTACTGTCCACAGAAATGAGGGAAGGGTACATTGTGAACACAATGTCCACATCCCTAATCTAGAACAGTTGTCTGTGCTCTAAATTTAGGGAGTGTAGCGGCAACCACACTGGCATTCCCAGGAAGGCTGCTAACATAGGTTCTCAGATATGCTTTACTAGGAAAGACAGATGTTTAAGGGGTTAACAGTTTTTAAAATTACATTCACTAATTCAGGGGAAAGTCAGAACCCTGAACTTCAGAGAAAATACAAGCAGAGAAATAAAGACCAACAGACAAGGCTCTAGCTGCCTGAATCAAAGCAATATTGCTATACACTTTACATACATTCCTGAATTGAGAGAGCCTTCACATCTTAGCCATCGTGAAGCTTGGAACATATGGTCACTCAGAATCACAAGATCCTTCTCATAAGTGAACCCCCAAAGCAAAATACCAACTCAGAGTATATATATATACACTTCACAGAGCCAGAAGTCATCACAACCCTTGTGACTCAGTGCCTAATTAGAAATTAGTAAAAGGTGTGAAAGCCTTCCTACAAGCAAGCCTCCCCTGAACAAGCTTCCCTTAATGGGCTCCACCTGAGGTCTATTAATGGGTGGGAGAATCTTAAATCGAATTAACATTACAAGAGTCATAAATATTATTTCTTCACTTGCTTTCACAGAACCAAAGAGGAAAGATTCTCAAAACAGTCAATGTGGCATGATCATATATGGTCCCACATCTGAAGAGGAAATCAGCGTTATCCATAAATGCAAAGTTTCACAGATTCAACAAGCAAGGAACATGTCACCAAATTTGCTGAAGGTAGTTGCTTTTAGTACTCAACGGGTGTCTGATATGGTGTTCAAATGACACTCCTCAACCCTCAAGCAAAAAGACAAGCCAAAATAAAAAGGCATAAGCAAAGAAAGTTGGTTTCCTGACTCAGAAAGAAATATGGTTCTTTCAGACCTTTCCACACCACATGGAGGCTTTTCCATATGGATTTAGGACTTAGGCTCAACTAGGCATTACCCATCACTCTCAGATGAGAAAAGTGTCCTGAGTGAAAATTTTTGCATTATCCCATCATCGAATCATTCAACTGTAGTCTACATCATTTAATAGTCAATTCCTACACAGAGCATACCAAAATTCTCCAGGATTCCAGGTATAATAGCTGAGCCCCTAAGAAGTGCAGGCAAATTTTGTCTGGGTCCCTATTCCAAGGGGCACCAGTTTCCTACAAAGGACCCTGGCCATTTCAAGAATAAACCTTATATAATTACAAACTCATCCAACAGGAAAAATACGCTCAGTTAGAGAAATAGCAAAGAGAATATTTGGGGTTCCTCAGCACACAGACATTTCCTTATGAAGTTATAAGGTGTATTGGTCTCAAAATAATGTAAACAGTGTAGGTCTGTTTAAATAAAAAAGAAAAATAACATTTTCAATCAGGCAGTAGCATTCTAGTGATATAAATTCTATATTTCTCACATTAGACTCAATAAAAATGCTTATGCAAGATTCAGCAATATAGGAAGTATCATTCTATAAACACTCTAGGATGGGTTTTCTTTTTTTTCACATTTTTTTCCTTTTTACAAATGTAAAATTTACCAAATTACCATAGTGGAATTAACTTGTGAGGGACACTGGGAAAAAAAATCAACCTTACAATTGTAATTGCAGTCTTTCTCTCTCTCTCTCTCTCTCTCTCTCTCTCTCTCTCTCTCTCTCTCTATATATATATATATATATATATATATATATATATATATATATATATATATAGTTGTCACATTATTAGTGGATTATCCTTATTTTACCAATTTTTCTAGGATCTTGTAAACTACTGCATCCAAATATAAATGACCAGGTTGCGAATTTCTTTGGGGCTGCCCACAGATGTGAAGGGTTCAATTGTTGACAATTGTCCCACATTTAAGCTGGATTTGTTCAGATCCCACTTTATCATAGCCAGGACTGTTATATTTTACCTTTCTAGTATTTGTGGGGGATCTTCTTTCCCACTTGCTTAAAACTCCACCAATTCTGTTCTCCCCAATTTTAGGGGCTTCTGACTAGCAATCCATTTCCATTTAAACATTTCCTATTGAATTATATTTTACAAAGGGATATTTACTTCAGACATATAGCAAGACAAAACATACAAAGATTTCCTCCAAAGTCTCAGGAGCATATACCCCTCCTCCCATACTCCTCATATCTTTGGGAAAAGTATTAGGCACATAGTTCAGGTAAGTTGCTACATAGCATTAGTCTCACCAAGTTCCAGGCTAAAGGCTTGCTGAGTTTGTGTCTCAGTCCTGGACCTTTTTCTACTTGCCTTCCCAGACTGGATGCAGCATCCAGTTGATTCTCTGGTTTCAGCTCCTAGATTAGACGCTCCACCATACCTAGGCTTTACTTAAAAGATTTCCCCTGGAAAATAAGTCAGTGTGTTAGAGGAAAGAATTGGGTAATAAACAAAAGCTATGGAAGACAGAATTGGAAAGATTAGCACCAGAGATATAAAATCTTATCCAAGAAACAAACTCCTTAAAAATTAGACATGACTGGAAATAAGTTAATGATTCCATAAGATAATGAGAAATATTCAAATCAATTAAAAGGACTGAGAAAACAGAAGAAAATTTAACAACTCAGATCAAAATATCTGACCTGAGAAATAGCATAATTGAAGAATCATTGGACAACCTGAAAGTCAAGACCAGAAAGATCCCCAATGGCTTCTTAACTGAACTGAATCTTGTCAATGAAAACTTAAAAAGGGTGCTTACTTCAGCAGCACAGATAATAAAAATGGGACCACACAGATATGGCTCCTGTGCAAGAATAACCCACACATTCATAATGCATGCTATTTTATAAAACAAAAGAAAATTAAGCAAGAAAAATCTTTAGCTAATAATGCCCATCAATTTACTACAGGGCTTGGTAGGTTGAACTGGACCTATGATTTCATTGGTGAAGGAAATTCCTTGTGCAAAAATTCTTTCCACCAATGCACATAAGCAGCCTTAAAACAAACAAACAAACAACTCATAGTGTTAGCTGTCCACCCAGAGATGCTAGGGCAGCTAAGTGGTACAGGGGATAAAGTTCTGGGCTTGGAGTCAGGAAGACATATCTTGAGTTCAAATCTGGCCTCAGACACTAGCTAGTTATATGGCCCTATCCAAGTCATTTAACCTTCTTTGCCTCAGTCCCTCATTTGCAAAATGAGCTGGAGGAGGAAATGGCGAACCACTCCACTATCTTTGCCAAGAAAACCTCAAGTGGAATCATGAAGAGTTGGATGTGACCAAAAAATGATTGAACAACAATAACACAAACCACTGAAAGATTAAATGACTTAGCCAGTATATATCAGAGGCATGACTTCAAACCAGGTCTTCCTCACTCTGAGGCCAGCTCCGTATCAGGTATGGCATTGGATGCCTGTATACATATCAGGAAGATAATAAATGTATCAGAAATGAATGTCATCACTCTCTGTCTCTGTGTCTGTGTCTCTCTGTCTTTGTCTCTCCATATCTCTGTCTCTGTCTGTCTCTTTCTCTACCTCTCTCCATTGGCACCCTCCATTTCCCCATGTAGATAATTGGTGAGAAACTCATATCAATTACCTGATTGGAGTCTGAGAAATGAGGTTTGTGAACCTTAAAATGATATAGGAATGGGAAATTGTAATAAAAAGAAATATAGACTACTGAGAAATTCAAGCAAGAGAGCAGCTGCAATGGAGGTCTATTCTTGAGTACTTTGCAGTCTTTTTAATAAAAAAAAAAAAATGTTATGTAGTAATGTGACCTCTCTGGGCTTCTTTGTCTTTGAATCACATCCATAACTAAAGGTTTGCCTTCATCTTCACCAGCCAACCTAATTAACGTATAAATTGAAGTGCTGGTTCAGTTGAACCATTAGTCACCTTAGTCAATTACTTGAATTGCCCATTTGGGTCCTGACATGGGCTGCAGTTTTGGTGTCATAGAGACCAAGTTTGGCTTCTTTAATTGGATTCTGGTGAGCTCAGAGCTGCCTTTGAGCATTGTATGTGAGTGACAGGAAAGCCAGCTTGTCAACAACCTCTGTCCTTCACCTATTGATTTCACTCACTTTTATCCTGACTCCCACTCATTTTTTTCAGTGTATGGGAAGATTGCCAAGCTCCTTCTGGAGGGGGAAAGGAAGTGAGTGTTCTAAATCCCTAATTCCCCAAAGCAATTTTGGAGTGGGACACATGTTCTGGGCAGTCTTCATATTTGGGCAACACCACACACAATTTCTCCCTCCAGAAATGTGTATTCTGCATACTTTCTTATCCCAAAGTTAATTAGTCAATTTACTGAATACCATAAAAGAAGCCCCAGAACACCTGAGCCCAGGAAATCCCACAACACCATTTACATGTGAGCAGAGAAAACAGCTTGAGTTTGCATTTGGCCAATTCAGTAAAAGCAAGTATAATTAACACAAATCCAGGGCCTTGGTGGAGAGGCAATATAGCCTCCCAAGGAAGTGGGAAAGCCACCCTCTGGCCTTTCATCAACACACATCTTATTTTAGATCTCCATGGCTAAGAATCTGTAAGTTCTACAGCTCCAGATGCCTATGTGCATGAAAACAGAACTCAGCAGGGCTTCTTTATAAGGTCTGGTGATTTTAGAAGTATTAATACCAAACTCACAGACCATCAGTGTTTGAAGGCAACTCTGAGTACAATCTATATGGGGAAAAACACCCCCTCAACAGCCCTGCTAATTCTCCGTTGTTAGGAGACCTTCGGTGACAGGGAACTCACCATATCCTGAAGCAACCTCTTCCTTTGTGCATAACTCATTGTTAGGGATTGTTTTTTATAGAGGGTTTCCTGAGAGGGCAGCATGATAGAGTCAGAATGAGGTTAGCTTGGAGTTAGTAAGACCTAAGTTTTACTAATACTTCAGGCACTTACTGGCTTAGTGATCTCTCTGAGCCTCAGTTTCCTTATATATAAAAATGGGGTTAATGCAATACTATCCGAAACCACTAATTAATGGAAATGTGAGCACTTAATGGTATAATGGATTAAAGCACTTTGAAAAAAATCAAAGCATTCTATAATGATCAATTACTGTTATATGTTAAATCTAAATGTTAATCTCTGAAACTTTTTTTTGATAAATTTGTCTTGGTTCCCTATATATTTGAGAAATGAGAACTTTGTCAGAGAAACTTGCTGTAAAATTTCCCCCAGTTTCCTGCTTTCCTTCTAATTCTGACTGTAATCCCCCTTTTTATGTTAGGTAATCAAAATGATCCATTTTGCCTCCCATGATCCTTTCTATCTCTTATTTGGTCATAAGTCTTTCCCCTAGCTATAGATCTTACAGGTAATATTTTTTCTGTGCTTCCTTTATTTGCTTCTGATAATATCTTTCATGTACCAATCACGTACCCATTTTGAGGTTATCTCAGTACACAGTGTGAAATATTAGTCTATACCTCATTTCTGCCAGACTACTTTCCAGTTTTCTAAACAGTTTTGTTGTCAAATAGTGAGATCTTGCCCCAATATCTGAGATTTCTGGATTTATCAAATACTAGGTTACTGCACTCATATACTTCTAAATATTGTGTGCCCAATCTATTCCATCTATCAACCACTTTATTTCTTATCCAGGACCAAATTGTTTCAATGATTACCATATTGTTTGAGATCTGATACTGCTAGCCCCCTCACTTTTCCTCTCTTTTTAAAATCAATTCCCTTGATATTCCTGACCTTTTGTTCTGCCAGATGAATTTTATTATATTTTTTTCTAGTTCAAATCATTCTTTAGTAGTTTGAGTGACATTGCACTGAATAAGTCATTTCATTTAGGTAGTGTTGTTTTTATTATATTGGCTCAGTCTACCCATGAGCAATTCATATTTCTCCAATTTTTATAATTTATATGTATTTGTGTGAGATGCATTTTTGTGATTGTATTCCTGTGTGTGTCTTGGAAGGTAGAACTTCCCAAGTATTTTATACTCTTTGAAGTTATTTTAAATGGCATTTCTATATTTATCTGTTCCTGTTGGTTTTGTTTTGTTTGTTTGTTTGCTTCTTGGAAGGCGATTTTGATCACAGGCTAGTTTTTGTGTTGTGTCTGATAGAAAGTCCAATGTAAAGGACATTTCATTAACTTTAGAACAAGAATTCTACAGGAACAATTCTTATTATGTAAGATGCCCATATTCTTCCTCTGTATATTGCCATGTGAAGCTTTTCTTCAGTGGCAGCCTCAGGACCAGGTGTCAGGCTCTCAGTTTCCTTTTTTTTCCTCTGTGGAGAATGAATAAAACAGGAGAAATCTTCAGAGAAAAGGAGACTACAAACAGCTGTACACTGGCTGTCTTTTGCCATATTACTGCACTCTATCTATCAGCAGTGTCCCTTAATGTCTCCACAAGTGGCAGCCCACCCAGATGTTCGAAATTATATTAGGAGACCATGACAACATCTCAGATCTCCAGAGTTCAAAAGATGTGACTCTTGATCTTTGAGTATATACATTTTCCAGAAATGGAAGTAGACTAAACGGCTTCTTGTTTTGAGGTGGGGGAGAGGAAAGAGGGCTACCCTTACTGCTATTATCTCCTTGCAGGCTGAGTCTAAGAACTAGGCAAACAATTTTTAAAAATAAATAACATTCCAACATTAGCAGCAGAGTAAACTGTCTCCTAATTGTATAACTTAGAGTATGCATTTGGTTTTCATGTGTGGAGATATAGAAACAGATGCATAGAAAGGAGAAAGACATGTTAAAAACAGCATTTTATGATGGGGATAATTTAGAAGTATATAGATGGGGTCTTTTCTGATTATTATTTTATGTGGGAAAGATTCTGGATTTAGAGAAAGAACTCCATTCTAGCTATTAATGACCTGGTCCATTCAGAGAGGGGTAGGAGACAAGGTGGAACAGCGGATAGAGCCCTAGGTCTGGAGTCAAGATGTGTTCTGAGTTCAAATATGGTCTCAGACTTTTACTAGCTATGTGAGCCTGGGCAAGTCACTTAATCATTTTTGCCTCAGTTTCCTCACAGTAAGATGAACTGGAGAAGGAAATGGTAAACCACTACACTATTTCTGCCAAGAAAACCCCAGATGTGGTCACAAAGAATTGGACACGACCAAAAAAACTGACTAAACAAAAACAGAAACAGGAGATGGGAAACATGTGGACAATTTTATATGGAAAATAAAGCAGGGCTTTAACTGTGACCTCTGTTTGAACCCAACCAGGAGAATTGCCCACCCTGCTTATACAGGTAGTGACCAAAGTCAGAGCCCTGCCAGTCAATGTGACCCCCTTATCTACAGCAATAAGCCTGGAGACTCATGGGATGCTCTAGACTGTATACCCAGGGGTTGTCTGCATAAAAGGGATAACCTTCATTAGGCTTATTGAAGCCTTTCTCCAGATCAAGTCAGTGACATCACAATAGCCCCATATAGACTTCTATTTCTCAGAGTCTACTGAGGCTTCCTGCTGCTGCTAGAACCACAGGTTTATTCCCATTCAATAGGTAGTAATAGCAGCAGCAGTAGAAGAAGGAGGAGGAGGGGGGTGCTACTGTTGTTCTTAACTCTTACACTGCCATTCTTGCTAGCCTTATGCTCTTACAACCTGAACCCAGGCCCTCTGGAGGATTCACATGAAGTAATTACGGTAGGAACAGGTGGGTTCCAAGGTGAGTTCATACTGCTGTTTGAAGCAAAATGAAGAAAGGAAGAAAAGAAGACCCTCTGGAAATGAAAAAAAGACGTTGCTGATGCTAATCAGCCATATTCTTTGTGGGCTATTTGTGGGTATATGGTTTTCATATCCCTGGATGGCTGATGTGGGTCTTCATGCCTGAGAATGCTCTGAACTTAACTAAAAGGAACCCTCCACCCTCACCTTCCCCTCCTTTTCCCTTTAAAGTCCTCTAAAGGGATGTCTCTTTCGTTCTTCCATGGGGAAAGGACTCTCCTTTACCTTTGTTTAAGAGCCAAGTATTTCCACCTCAATCCCTAGGAAAAAAAAATATTTTAGCCATTCAAGGATTTAGCATTGTTTGATATTAACCACAAAGGTTGACTCAAAAAAATCCAGGGACTTCCATTTGGCCCTAACCACAATAACCAGCACAGGGGCTGGTCTTAGTGCCAATCCAGATGTGCACATCCAACATCTCATAGGATGCATTAAAAAGCACATTCACCCTTTCTGGTTCAGCTGTTTTCCAGTGACAGTTACTTGGGTAAATGTTGGATTCAGAAGAGGAGACACAGATAATCCCGTGACATATTTGGCCCGTTTCATTTTTTTCTGAGAATTTCTGCCCTTCTTATTTTTTTGTGTTATTCCATGTGATATTGTTTATAATATTCTCCTGGGGCTACTCCTACTTCTACCACTACTGTTACGGTTGCCACTTCTGCTGCTATGCTGGGGCTGCTGCGCCATGTAAATGGGAGCTCTTTAAATGTCATTGATCTTTGTATCTAACCTTACTTCTACTGCTGCTGCTGCTACTATTACCCAATAGCTTTGTTGTGAAAAGCAAGCGAGATCATATATATAAAGCACTTTGTAAATCTTAACGCACTATGGAAGTGTTCGCTTTAGAAATTAATTATTATTCTTTGCATCTCCTGTCTTCCTCTGGGACATTTTACTTGGGCTGTGCAAGTTACCTCAGTTTCCTTAAAAAAATAGGAGAGGCAGGAGGGACTTCGCCAGGTCAACATTCATTAAGAGTCTATTATTTGTGATAGCCACTTGGTTAAATGTTGGATTCAGAAGAGAGAGGTAGATAACCCTGTGCCATATTTGAGCCATTTCAATTTTTCTGAGAATTTCTGCACTTATTATGATTTTTGTGATCCTATGTAATATTGGCAGAGGCCAATATTATCAATGGAATTATGTATTTAGCAAATAATATTCTTTATATTATAGATTTTATATTATATATTTTTATATAATATATAAAATATATTTATATTATAGACCTTTTCTTTTTGTAGCTTGAAGGTTTTTACACCCCCTTGTCATTCATAGAAAATATACCTGGAAAAGTTGAATGTTGAACTTTTTTTCTATTATTTTGTTAATGTTTTACATTATTATTTTCTTATTACAATGATAATTTTTTCAGTTACAAGGTTTATTTATAAATTTACTATTTGTCTATTAATATTTGCAGAGAATGTTATGTATATGATGGCAAATAATTCCTTGGGTCTATCAGAGAGTTTGAAGGGCAATAGACAGATGCGGTAGGCATTTATTTGGCTCTAGGTTGCTTGGAGTCCACCAAAATGAGAGAGAATTTGGAAATCACTGAGACATCTGATGTTGAAATACTTTTAATTGTTCTCACACTGAGGTTAGGTTAAATGTTTAATCACTGATGACTGGCAGGTCACTTATGAAAGGAGCTATGTTAAGAGTGAGTGAGAAGCAGTAAGACATAGTGTTTAGAGGACTGGCCCCAAGACCAGGATGTCTGACCTGGGGTCACATCTTGCCTCTGACACATACTTTGGTGTGACCCAAGCAAAGCACTTTACCTCTCAGTGCTTTCTAAGTCTAGAACCTGCAGAATAAGGAGTTGACCTGCACTGGCCATCACCTGAATGTTCCCTATATGAATGAAAATCACAGTTCCTCTCCTCAGTGTAATGAATCCATTGTACTGTCTAGCTAACTTAGTATAATCCTTTATAAGAGGTCATAAAGCCTCAGCTTGAAGATCTAGGCTGGAGAACTCAGTGCCCCAAAGCAGTTCATTGCCTTTGGATAATTCTAACTGTTGTTGAATACCTAAATCTGAGTTTCTGCATCTTCCCCTAGTTTTTCCTAGTTCTGGTGTGCAAATCTTGCCCTCCCCACTGCACTCCTCATTCACCAATTTCATTTCCAAGATAAACATCTCCAATTTGTTTAACTCATTCTCAGATGTCCAGTTCCTTCTCTGTCCTGGTCACCCTCCTCTGGACCCCCTACAGCTCATTAATGTCTTTTCTAAAACTTAGTGCATAAAACTGAACATGACATCTTAGATGTGGTCTGACTGGTCCATGTCACCACAGGATCATCACCTTCCTGGTTCTAGATGCTGTCTCTCATCACAGATTCTTTTGGTTATCACACCAGGCTTAATTCATTTTGACTTTGACGTGGCACTCCACCTAACCACTCCAAAATCTTTGCCAAGAAAATCCATCACAAATGTTTGCATGTGACTGAGAAAATAACTGAACAGGCATATTTGTACTATTGTGTGTTTTTATATCATTAACTTTAAAAAAAACAAAATTTTTGTTTATTTCTATAATATTAGATTTTGCCCATCCTAGAATATCAATAATTTTTTAGATTTCATCCAATATGTTACTTTTGTCTTTCTTGACTTTATCTATGCCTGTGAGCAGGAAGGCTTTTCTAGTGTTATCAAAGGAGACAATAACAGCAGATACAATTTTTAGCTGAGGCTGCCAATAGAATCTCCCTGGTACCACAAAAATAGTAGGTTAATGGATTGACAAATAGCAGATCAAGAAAAAAATTACAGGCTGCCACCTCATTTTACATATAGTTGTGTAAAGTGAAAATAATTCTTTAGAAAATTCTGAGGGTAACTCAGACAGCCATAGTGACAAAGGAATCAGATTCATTAGTAGTTTGACTTTGGAGGCAAGTAGATATTGGATGACTCATGTGAGTCTAAGTTTCCTCCTCTATAAAATGAGACAAGTGTGGACATCTGGGATTGGAACCTGACAGAGACCATCATGAACCCTGTAAGGTCATGGTCAGCATTTTAAATGAAGTATGAGGAATCCATCTTTAAATCAAATGCAGAAAGGTGAAGGGGAAACAAAGAAGAATGAACTATCAAGGACATTAGGAGGGCGTGAAGGGTTCCTTTCAATGGGGGAACAGGAATGGTCTGGTCTCATGAGACAGGCTTCATTTTCCACCAAGGAGAAGGACAGAAATAGCACTGCTGCACAGTACATCTTGTACGACCCAGCACATGTGCAGACTAGCAGGATTAATGCTGACAGAAGGGTGTTGTTTTGGCTGGGTCTAGCCAACGTGTTCCTGGCAGAAGAACTTGGGGAAGAAATCATTGATAAACTAAATAGCTAATATATCAACGGGAAGTTCTGAGCTGTTTCTGCTCCTTGATTTATCAGAGCGGGCTGGGAGTGGGGGCAGGAAAGGCTAAGTTCTGCTTGTTTACAGCTGGCTTAAAGTGATACAGCCTGAGCAAACAAAGGGCGTTCTTGGAATGCTGTGTTTGAAAAGTTCTCAATGAGAATTCCAGAGCAGCTGAGATGTTAAACAGATGTATCATCTCCCAGACTTAAAGGGATGTGGAGATTCTTTTCACTTTGTATACATGTGTAGAAGCACAAATTTTTATCTAAATCAATATGTAATGCTAATCTCAAGGAAAATACAACTTTCCTTTGTCTCTAAAGAGACCCTCTTGTGACCATGAGCTGTCATTTGTTTTCTTCTAGGGGACAGGGTGAGGCTTCCTGTTACAAGGAATAATAGAAATCTGATTTTAATCCAGAGATCTAGAACTAGAAAAGACTGCAGAGGTCATCAAATCATTTCACAAATTAAAAAAAGACTAAACAGGACACTAAGGTTAGATGATAATAGAAGGGACTTTGGAAACAATCAAGTTCAACTTCATCATTTATATTTGAGGAAGCCAAGACCCAAAGAGTTAAAGTGCCTTTCCTTCGGCTATACAAGTGATAAGTGGCAGAATTGGGATTAGAAAGACCCCATTTGGCAACAAATCAAATTCATCATGGGGAGCGACAATTCTATTGCCAGAAATACAATAACTTTTCCGAGCAACTAGAACTGTAAGATGTGGTCAAGAGAAGAAGTGGGAATCAGACGATACTGGAAAATCATGGAGGCCGGGTGACAGACCAGCAGAAATGTTCATGGTGGCCAGGATATTTAGATAACTGGAAAACATGGGGTTTTCAAATTGAACAAAGAGACCAAGTCAATCTGCCATACTTTCCATGAGGCCACCCTGGCCTCCAACTTCCCTTAGATAAGCTTGAACTGAAAAAATCCGGATGTTGCCTGGAACTTTCTTAAGTGGACCTGGGATTCTCTGAATGAAAAGAAATTAAGTAGAGCCCAGAATCATATAACACTAGATCGCAGAGGGATGACCTTGAAATCAGGCCCTTCTAAAATTTATGAGGCATGTGATCCCTTGTGTTTATATCAAACTTTTGCTATGTTTAACAGCACAATTTAGATGAAAATTAATCCATTTTGATAACATGAAGTTTTATAAAACACTTTCCTCACAGCACGCATATGAAGCAGGGAGTGCAACTCTCATTGTCATTTCACAGATGAAGAAATTAAGATTCTGGAAAATTAATTCATTTGACCAGGATCACATAACTAGCAAATGGGAGAACCAGGATTTGAACAGGATCCACCTGATTACATCAGGACATTTGCCAATGTGCCACCCTGCAGTTTTAATGGTAAGAAATTCATTTGCCAAAAAATGCCAAAGGGAAAGAAATGGCAAGGAACTGCTATGACTCACCTCTCAGAGACTACATTTCCTCCTCTGCAAAATGAGAGGGTTGAAATAGATTGCCTTTGAGGTCCCTTTTTCTAAGAAGCCATACTTGAATCTATGTTTGAGCTTGAAACAGTAATTAAGTATGCCAGACTTTAAAAAAGAGATGATTATATAAATTAGGTGATTTAAGGATTTCTTAACAGAATGTAGATTTCCCATTTTTTAGCATTAGCAAAACTCAATAGTGGTTTTGGAGTACAAACTGCCCCTTTCAGTAAAAGCACATGCTTCTGTAGGGAATAACCAAAAGGTTTGGTGTTGGGAAATCTAGATTTCCCATTCCTTTCCTTCCTTCCTCCCTCCCTCCCTCCCTCCCTCCCTCCCTTCCTCCCTTCCTTCCTTCCTTCCTTCCTTCCTTCCTTCCTTCCTTCCTTCCTTCCTTCCTTCCTTCCTTCCTTCCTTCTCTCTCTCTTTCTTTCATTTTGTCATTATATTTCTTGCACAGAGCATTGAGACTGCCACACAATAAGTGCTTAATTAATACTTGTTGCACTGAATTATCTGCTCTCAGAATAGAACGAATCTCTGAGATTAAGTGCTCCAGCAGTATCTGAATGAGAATCCCTTCTACATGATCAAAAAGTGGTCAGTCCCTGCTTGAAGATCTCAGGGTCTAGGAACAATAATTAAACTTCATGTATTTACCTGATAGCAGTTTTGGTGGTGATTGCTAATGCCATGTTTAAAGGTGCACCTACTAATAAATGGAGCCATCCCTGTTCTATTTGCCTGCCCTCTGAAAGTCCAGAGAAAAACATGTTCTCTGGTCATCCGCTAATATTTAACCAGAAGAGGAATTGTAGTATATTTTTGGCCACCAGATGGAGTTCCAGCTACCTGTGAGTAGCATGGTTCCCTGACTCAGGACTCTTACTACCCTGTGCCAAGGTTCAAAGGCAGTCTAGGAGGTATGATTCTGGAATATAGTAAAACATTACCAAAACTGCAAAATATCTCTTTATGTTGTTCAAAACTCTCATTCTATGGGCTAGCTTTGCCATCTCAGCATGACTCTCTCTTTCCCCCTTCTCAAAATCGCAGGATTCAACAGTTCATTATTAATGACTATGTTGTTTATTAATGCACAGGAAGGAAGGAAATGTGCATTTTTAAAGCACTGACTATCTTCTAAGCACCGTGATTTACAGTTTTTTCATTTTATTCTCACAAGCCTGGGAAGTGGATGCTCTTACTGTCCCCATTTTGCAATCGAGGAAACTGATGCAGACAGAAGTTAAATTATTTGCCCAGCATCAGATAGTATGTAAATGTCTGAGGCTGGACTTGAATTCATGCACAGTACTCTATGCACTCTGTGAGGAAACTCAAGAAAACAACAAAACGAAACTTCATGTAGAAGGTTGCCATATTGTTTTCTACCTTAGCTTAGTTGTACCTTCCTTTCTCCTTTCTTCCCTTCCAGTCTTTCTTTCAGATAATCTGAGAGGATCATACATGCAAAGAGTTGGGCAGGTTTAAAAAGCAGAAGAGGAGCTCCTCAGTAAGTTCACTGAGGAAACAGAGTGAAAAATAATATGTGGACTGGAATTCCACTCAATCTCACCAATTACAATACATTACCTGCGTTCTAGGCATCTCCCCTTGGTCTGACAGGCACCACAGCATCTCCTCCTTGTATTCTCTGCCTCTGCCTTCTCGTAAACACTACATCTCTATTTCTTCCAGTCTGTACTAAGTCCATGAACTTTTATCTCTGTCCTTGTCCATTGGGTCATGTACACTGCTTCATGTTAGGAAAAGATATGGAGTCCTACCGATGGCCTCTCCTTCCTCCTGTCTAGGCTAAGGAGAACTCTGGACAAAAGTCTCTCCAAGGGAAACCATAGAACTCTGGGAAACATGCCCACATGCTTCTCCCAGACTACACACGTCTTCATGATTCTCTCTTATTTTGGTCCGCCTGGGAGGTCTTAGATAGCCAGGCCATAACTGTAAAATGCCATTCCTTGACTTTGTTTTATAAAAGAACAATATGTGAATGGGGGAGTTGGGAATCAATGCTGTGCTAAGAATATGAAGACTTCCCTACTGTCTCAATGACTGGCATTTCTAGGTTTCTTCTACTTTAACCCCACGTTATTGTGGATTAAATAATTATTGCTAGTGAACAAAGATGGCTGATTGGATAGAAGCCGAAAGTCCCAGAAATGTCAAAGTAAAAGTTTTGAGATCTGTGCATTTTACAAGTTTCAGTCACATTCTATGGCCTATGGTATCTTAGGAAGGACAATAAGGACCACAAATTATGATAGAATATATGTTTCTTGAGGGCAGGGAATTTTGCTGTTGTTGCTGTTGTATCTCAAGCCTTTAGTATAGTACCTGGCACAAAGTAGATGACTAAAAACACATTTTGAATTAATTGAATAAATATGTGTACATTCCCAAGGCTTGGCATTATTTGATAAATCACATCTGAGGCTTAGAGAAAGTCATCAACCTCTGTTGGATGCTCTAGTGATGAGTCTCTGTGAATTAGCAAAGCTAGTCTTCAGACAATACCAGTCAATTGCTAGGACAATAACTGAATCATTTCCAGCTTGCTAGGATTTACATGAGCTCATGGTTTAGAAGCATCAGTTTTCAAGAATCATTTCTCCACTATGCTCTCTAACAAAATCCTTGCTGTTGTATAAAATTAAAATTGAGTAAGAATTATATAAATTATCTCTTTGTAAAGAATATCAGCTTTTTAAGGATAACATACCAGTATGTTTTACCTTTCAGGTACAGACTAAGGATGGGAGAGTGGACAGATTTCAAATAAAGATAATAATATTTTGATTTCTAATGTTCTCTATGAAGGTCATCCCATCAGTGGAGGAAGGGTTAAGTAAATTTTGGTACATGAATGTAACAAATATTACTGTGCTGTGAGGAATGACAAATATGTTGGACATAGAGAAGCATGGAAATGCTATATGAATTGCTGAGGAGTAAAGTAAGCAAAGAGAAGCATCTAGGCTACATAAATTACAACAAATTAAATGGAAAGAATGATCACAAGACAATCAAGAATGAATATTGCAAGGATGAAAAAAAAAAAAACATGTCCTCCAAGAAGAGAAATGGAAAGAAACCCCCATAGCTCTCCTTTGCAGAGGCAGGAGGTCCATGTATTGGTAACTTCTATATATTTTTAGAGTTTAAAAACAATAAAAATTGTCTTTTCAGTTTTTTTAGTTTTTCTTCTCCTCTCCTCCCCCCCCCCCCCCCCTCCCCTCTCCTCTCCTCCCCTCCCCTCTCCTCTCCTTCCCTTTCCCTTTCTTTTATTATTTGTAATATGGGATGTCTCTCTGGGAGGGAGAAGAGGAGAAATACTAGAAGAAATTCTCCTGATATTATTAACAAAGATCATCAGTAACAGATTGAGGAAAAGATCATTCCACTATGCTGTGCTCTAGGTTTCTTTCTGTAAAGTGGGAAAGATAATATATTACAACAACTCTTCCTATAAACTTTGAATCTACTGCTCTCTCACACTAATTCTTGATGATTAGAATATTTAAAAGTGGTTTTTGAATTTTCTTTTTAAAAATACATATTTAATTTGTGTAACTTGTTTTTATATTTTGCATACTTCTTAATATATTTCTCCTCTCTTCCCCTCTCCCTTATAATAAAGAATAAAAAAGAAGGAAAAACAATTTGGTGAAGGTAAACAGCATGTTGAAAAACGGTGATACTATACAGAGTTTTCCACACTGACAGCCCCCATTTTTAAAAAGAAGCAAGAGGAAATGTTTTCTCATATCTCTTCTTTGGAATTAAATTGAGTTATTATAAATTCATGACATTCCGTTTTAATTGAGCTTTTTGGTTGTTGCTATTTCTGAGCACATTGTTGTAGTCAATGTCTATGTCGTTTGTCTATTTCCGGTTACTCCCCTTGATATCATTTCATGTAGATCTTCTCACACTTGTTTTTTTGTTGATCATACTCATCATTCCGAACAGCACAGTGATATTTAATTTCCTTGATGTGACAATTCCTGTAGTCATTTCCCAGTCAATGATCATCTACTTCATTTTTTGCTATTATAAGTACTTCAATAAATATTTCAGCATATATTTGGCCTTTCACTTTTTCATTGACCACTATATGTCCGATGCCTAGAAGTGAGATTTCTGGGTCAAAGTGTATGGACATTTTATTGACTCACTTCATAGAATTCCATGTTGTTTTCCATAATACTCTAACTAACCATGATGCCAATATTGCTTTAGTGTATGCTTTGAAATTTTCAATATAAATCTATCAAGTATTCCTAAAATAAATTCTTTTTATGAACTATCATACAAAGTCAGAATTTTTTATGCTACTCATCCTGGATAGGTGTGGCAGCAAGCACCCCAGCATCTCCAGGGTGGCTGCCAACACAGGTCCTTAGATCTGCTTTTCTAAAGGAAAGCAACTCAAAATGGGTTAGCAATCTTGCTTTAATCAAACATATGTCATTTACCTAGTTCAGGGGGAAAAGGTCAGCACCCTGAATTTCAGAGAATGCAAACAAGTTACGAGCAGAAGTTACAAGCAGACAGAGAAACAGATCAGCAGATAGTCTTCCAACTGCCTGACCATTACATCCATACCTAGTCAGTTACCAGAGAGGGAAGCACCAACATCTGGATTTTCAAAGCTGGGGGGGGCTCAATGGTTGCCCAGAGTCTCATCTGGTCAAGTCACACAACTTTTCTCAAAGTGAGCCCCAAAACAAAACCTCACATCAGGGTATATATAACCTTCTCCTGGATCAAAAAATGTAACAACCCTCTTGTCCCACTGCCCAATCACAAAATACCAAGGTGTGGGCATTCCTGAAAACCAAGCCTCTTGCCACAGGCTTCATGTGACCACATTCAGCCTATTAGGGGGCAGAGTATATTTTCAAATCAAGGAAGATTCTCAGAGTCACTTAAGCCTATCAAAGGGCCTAGAGGCAGGGAAGATCTTAAATTCCAATTCCCATAACAATAGGCTACCGATCACATTTTATAAAGAAATACGTAAACATAGTACTATTTTAAATTATATGAAATATGTCAGTTTATTAGGGATAGTGAACTGATGATAGCAACCAAAGATCAATCAATCAATCAGTAAGTCAATAACTCCTTTTTCTTAAGCACTTGCCATGTATCTGGCACTCTGATAAACACTGAAGATACAAAGAGAAAGCAAAACATCCACCAAGGAGTTAATATGAGGGGATACAAAATATGGAACAAGAAGCAAACAAGATAAATATGGAAAAGGTGGAAGAGAACATTAGTGAAGATGCCGCTAAGCTGAGGTACCAGAAAAAGTATACTGGAGGAGGTAAACCTTGAACAGTCTTAAAAGAAGCTTAGGACTCTAAGAATGGGGATTTGGGAAGAAGGCGATATTGGCCAAAAGGGAATCGTCATTGCAAAGTATCAAAGTCCAGAGAAGGAATGGCGTGTGCAAGGAAATGAAAGGGTGCTGAATGCATGGAGGGGAGTCAAATGTCAGATTCAAAAGTCAGGAAGGGCCAAAGAACTGTAAATAACAAAAAAGAATAGTCAATCTTTGAGATAATAGAGAACTTTGGAATTTGAGGAGGGAGTAAAAAGGGTTTTGCTTTGCTTTGGGAAAACTACCTTTGCAGTTATATGGAGAATGAAGTAGGGTGGGGACAGACTTCAGACGGGAAGACCAATTAGGAGACTCTTTTAATTGCCCAGGTGTGGCATGATGAGGGTCTGAACAAGGTTGGTGGCCTTATGAATGAAGAGATCCATGAGAAGTATTTTAGAGAAAAAAAATTACAAGACTCGGCCAATTATTGAATATGTAAAGGGATTGAGAGATAGGAGTTAAGAATGACATCAAAGTTGTGGGCCCAACTGGTTTAGAAGATGCCAGTGCCCTTGATAGTAATAGGTAAGTTAGGAAGAGGTAATGGGTTTTACGGGAGAGACAACGAGTTTGGTTTTGGACATATAGAGTTTAAGATTCCTATAGGACATCCAGTTAGAGATGTCAGATAAGGAAAAATGAAAGACTGAATATGATTGGGAAGATGGCAGTGTCCTTGGTAGTAAAAAGGAAATTAGGAGGGGAGCATTCAGGTGAATGATCATGTCCTCCATTTATTAAGCACATATTATGTGGAAAACACTGTGCTAAGCACAGGAAATACAGATGCAAGCAAAAAGAAACAGCCCCTTTCCTCAAGGAGCTTATGTATGAATGGAAGAAAATAACACAGAAAAGGAACCTGAAAATTGGCAGGAGGGAGAGCCAGAGGAGAAGATACCCATAAAGAGGAAGCATGACAGAGGAAGTGGAGAGTTGGAAGTGGTCGCTGATGAGGAAAGAAGACATTGCCAGCCTGGCTCCTTGTCTTAAAATCGGGGTTCTGGGAGGAACTGAGCAATCAGAGAAAGGTACCAGAGGGACAGAATGAATTGGAGGGTAAGAAAGCCCAGGACAGAGGCCACTTACAGGGTGAGAATCTTGTGCATAGTGGAAAAGTCTGGTAAAGGCCAGAGAAGAAGGAAGGGAGATAATGAACAGTTTTGGTTACATGTTTAAGATGCATGTAGGTCATCCAGTTTGAAAAGTATAAGAGAAATGAGGGAAAATAGAACTTTTAAAAGGATAGGCAGTATGGGAGACCTGGAAGGTCCCAGGCAACAATCTGAAGGCTTTTTCTTTTCTATTATCACCCAGTGGGGTTTTTTGTTTTTTTGGGGGGGGGGGGGGGGGCAGGGTCAAAGGAGTCTAAAAATGTGAGCCAAAATCTTTATCTAAAAACCAAGAAAGTAACTTCCTGACTGTCAATGAAGCCATGTATACAGTTGTGATCAGGAGCACAATCTAGTTACCCCCTCTGGGAAAATAATTATGTCTCAAAACATTTATCCTCCATATGAAGTCCCCTGATTGGTTGTCAATAGGTGAAGCTTTCATGTTGCCTTTTCTTTGTTATCAGCCTGGATACTTTGCAGAGAAAAGGAATACAAAAGCAGAAAATAATTGCTCTACATAAACAATACCATATGGCTGAGAAACCCCTGACTCATTTAGGTTCATTTTCACAATCACAAAAATCTATGGACTCTGAAAAGTCTCTACAGTAATGAGGGAAAGCAGAAAGTAGCACTCCCATCTCTACACAGTGTGAGCTCCTTGACTGCTAAATGGATGCCATTGTTACTCTCTTATGCCTAGAGTACCTGGCAAAAAGTAGAGACCTAAGAAATTCTTGTTGAATAAAATTAAATTGACTTTTTCTATCCCTGTATTTCAATATTTTTTTGGATGTAGCTACAGATCTGTGAGTTCAAACTGGTGCAGTAAAGGTTGAATGAATAGAATTGTAGTCCAAAGAGTTGGATTAAAATAACTGGTTTTGTCTTATTTTACAATATTGTTTTTATTGTATATTAAAATATGAACAATAATATATGATGAATAAAAATGTAGATGGTATATGAAGTTGAAATTCTGTTAATAAGGGTTTTAAAGATTACATGAACAAGATGCAAATAAAATTCTATTTGTGTCCTTTGATTTCTTTCTTCAGTGTATTTTTATTAATGTTCTTTTGATTTTTACATTCTTTTTAATTGCATTTCTATCATGAACCACTGACTCATCTCCTCCTCCCCCCTGACAAATAGAATCTCTCTATTATAGAAATAAAAACAAAAAACAACAGCCTAATCAAGTAAAAAAAAATAATACGTTTGCAATTTCTGAACATGTATGTCTCATTCAACACCTTTAGTCCATCACTTCTCTGCCAAAGGTTGGGAAGCACAATTTACCATCAGTCCTCTGAAGTCATGACTGGCCATTGCTCTGAGCAGAGCCCTTAAGTCTTTCAAAGGTGTTGACCTTCAAAGGTCACCATGTTTTTGGGGGGCTCATTTCACTATGCATCAGTTCACATATAAGCATACAGCTATGGTTGCTCTGAATTTATCATGCATTTTCTCTCTCTTGGTATCATACTGTTACAATGAATTCATGTACCAAAATTTGTTCATCTACTTACCATTCACTTTATTTCCAGTTACTTGCTACAAGAAAAAGTTGACATAAATGTTTTATACATATGGGTAGTTTCCCTCTTTCTTTGACCTCTATGGCATGTGCTATATCTCTAGGCCAATTAGTTATTGTGCCCATTACCGATATTATTACTGTTACTATTACTATCATCATTGCACCTACCTTGGCTTGTTGAGGGGTTCAAATGACATCATGTAGGCAAAATGCTTTGCAAACTTAAAAAAAAACTAAGTAACAGCTACTATAACTCTAAAATGAAATCATGAACTGGGTTAGAGTATGTTGAATAATATGTATAATAATATGTATATGTTAATATGTATAATAATAGAGTATGTAGAATAACTCTCTCAGTAGTATAAGACAAATCTAGACACTGAAGTCAAATGAGAGAATAACACAGACTACTTGAAGAACACAGGCAGTTTCACTCTCCTGGCTACCTCCTCCAGAGCATTGAGGGACCAGCGCCATGCACATACATGGAGGCAAAAGGGAAAGCCCAACACAGCCTGAGATCACTGCTGTTGTGCCAACATGCTCCCGCACTCTCTGGTCCCCACCACTTACCCCCTTCTCTCAAAAGGACAATCAGAATGGAAATCTGGGTCTTTTGGGAGCTCTGTCTTTAAGGAGTCCCTGGTTTGGCAAAATTCCAGTTTGAATTTAGGTCGATTTTATAATTCTAGCGCAGAGGATTTTGCCTGTGTTTTTTCCATCTTGGCATCCTATGGTACTCATCCTCTATTTCATACCAACAGTGAGTGTATTATTCACAGAGTGAGGAGATGAGACCCAACGAATATGATTTTGTTTATTCTTAATAAGAATATTTGAACTTGATGTTTATATTTTATCTGCTGAGATCATTCTTATTCTCTGCACTATAAGGTAGATGAGAGATCATCAGTGAGGATTTGACTGGGTAAGAAGGAAAACCTTTTTTTTTTTTTGCCTTTTGGAGGGCAATTGGGGTTAAGTAACTTGCCCAAGGTTACACAGCTAGTTGTTTTGTGTGTGTGTTAAGTGTCTGAGGCCGGAACCGAACTCAGGTCCTCCTGACTCCGGGCTGCCGCTTTACTCACTCTGCCACCTATCTGAAGAAGAAAACCTTTGGTTGTGTTCTGAGAAAGGTTTTTTGCTCCTCAGTCACAGGTAACTCATTTTTCAGATATGATAATTAGATGTCAATTCTCAAATTAGATGTAGTAATTTTATTGATTAGGGCTGTGATTCCACCAGTGTGGTGAGTAGTAGGTGCTTAATAAATACTTATTGACTCAACTTGCTTTGACTTATGTAACTAATTCGCCTTTATAGCTTACCTAGTACAACCACATGACATGGAGAAGGCAAATATTAATTCATTAATTTGACAAATGAAGTTAAGTGAGATCCAAATTAATTGTTGTATATCACTAAAGAGTCTGAATATGGAAATAAATAAGTGATAATAAGGAATTAGTCATTAACATACTCTTTGGGCAATTTTGAACAATTAAACTATGGCCTCCCTGTTATTTCATTGTAACTTATTTCCCTATAGAACATGTTGGTGTGGATTCAAGATATGGCCATATTTATTCTGAATGTGTGTGATTTGTCTATAGGTCAAGACTATGAGTAAGAGATCCTCAGCTGTGTGAAATAAGTGGGTGGGAATCAAAGACCAAAAGACAAAGGAAGCTTTAAGAAAAATAAGATAGGAAGGCAGGATGATGTGATTCAGGTTGAAGATTTGAAGGAACATTTGGAATAAGTTTATGAAAAGACTAAAGTAAGTAACCAGAAAAGGTAGGAAAGTGGAGATCAGGTGCTTCTGGGATGTTGTCTAAGCAGAATGGAAGGCATAAAGAAGAGAGAGTGTACCAAGGGGCTCTGAGAAAAATATCCAATGTCAAATAGGGTTTGGGGGGGGGGCTATAAAGAGAATTATACCAGAAATCAAGGTATAGACTTGTATGTGACCTCAAAAAGATAATCTGAATATGGCCGCTAGACTGGGGAAGGTCAGAGTAAAAATATATTTCTATGGAATACTGAGTCTGATTTGTTTAAATTAAGAGAAAGTGTAACTAAAATTATCTTGGGAATAAGGGACAGTGACTAGACCTGTGCCGTGTGTTTTAATTAAAAGGAACTCCCTGTGTGAGAAAACTCCCTCATTCAATGTATTTTGTCATTTTCTCTGCAATTATAGTCCTTGGGAGGTGCTAAGATTTCAGGTGACTTGCCTAAGGGCACTTCACCAGTATGTGTTGGAGTTGGCACTTGAACTCTGATTTAAGTAAGGCACTGAGGCTGACTCTCCAGTCACTGCTGCACATTGTCCCTCAAAATCAGGACATTATTTGTACCCTGGAATTTCCTCAGATATCCCTTTCTCACATGGCTGTTCTCCTGGACTGTATGATCTCCAAAAACTCAGCGATATGACATCACTTCTGACACTCACATCTCCTCAGATAATTTCTCACCTTAGCTTCATCATTCTCCCATGCCAAGTACTCTCCCCATCCCTTGATTTCAGCTTCCTTTTATGAATTGTCTTCTGCAATTATACTGTGACCTCCTTGAAATCAGGGACTGTCTCATTCCTTACTTTGTTTCTCCAGGGCTTACCACAATGCCTGGAACATAAGAGGCACTCATGAAAGTGTATTGACTCTGACTCAGAGTAACCAAAGGATAATGGAACTTCAATACACTGACTGCATCATAAGAGAAATTTTAAAAAGTTATTTGTCCCAAAAGGTATGGCCTTTAGAAGACAAAACACCTGATAGTGGCAATAGAAAGTTACTGGGGAGTGGGAGAGGAAAGTATTTTGTTTAGGCAAAAATGAATCTGTTCATCACATAAGGATATATGAATAAACAGTAAGAAATGCAAGTCATTCACACAGGATTGTTATAATAAATTGACCTTAAAAGTAATTAGGATGTCAAGTTGGAAAATGCCATAATATTATAGAGGAAAAAACCTGATATACATTGTCTTTGTAGTTAAAATGTCTTCAGTCTGAATTATTACAATGATAAGCCATTACATAAGCCACCAACTATAGATGTCTCAATAATTTAGTGAATATGGTTCCATGAGCTTTATTGAGAAGTTTCTAAGTTAGTGAACGAAAGTGACTGGTTTTCAATTATTTTTCCATTCATTTTAATACAAAATATTCATTAAATACCTGCTGTGTACAGTTCATATGTTAAAAAGCAAATCAATGAATAAATGGAAGAGGTATTTACAAAACACTTACTATATTCCACACACTGGGCTGAGTGCTGAGGATGTAGATACAGAAATATGAGGTAATTTCTAATGTCAAGTTGCTTATAATATAACGGGGGATTAAACATAATAGGGGGAGTGGTGGCCAGGCAAGGGGCTCTTTGCTCAACTTCTAGTACTAGCAAGTTGGGCACACCAGAGAATGACTGGCAATTCCCCACAGGGTTCTGAGGGTCACCCTCAGTGGCCCAGATTTCTAGTGCTAGTCCCCTCAGGCCATCATCAAGTTTTCAACCCATTGGTTATCAGCCGGAGTTAATTAGCTTTTAGGAAGGATATTTATTTAGCAGATATGACAAAGGCTATCTGTTATGTGAGTTGTCCCAAAGATACTTTCAGTGAGACTAAAGATGAACTTATATTCCAATATTTATCAATTACAAAAGGCAATCATTTTATCCATTTTGCAACAGTCCTCAGAACATTGAACATAAGAGAGCAGTAGTAGTTTAAGAACTTGTTTTCAAGCCATTTCTACCTTTAAAAAATGAGAACAAGTGATCATTATAGACACTTATAAAATGCTTTAACATTAACAAAATGAATACTTAAATTATCTCATTTGATTCTTACAATAATCATGTGTGGAAGGTACTCCCTTCCTGTATGTATGTATGTATGTATGTATGTATGTATGTATGTATCTCTCTCTCTCTTTCTCTCTCTCTCTCTCTCTACCTACATACCTACCTATCTCTCTATCTATGTTTTTATTGTCTTCTGTTTCTTATATCATCACAGTTCCCCTCCTCCTTTCAGAGAGTCATCCTATATAACAAATAGCATTTAGAGGAAAAACAAATCAGCACAACTGACAGATACATTGAAAAAGTCTCAAAATACGTGTGATGTATCACAATTCTGGATCTTTCTTCTCCATGATGGGGTGACTTGGGTTGTCTTCTCTTACCTCTTCATTCTAGTCATGTTCAATCTTTGTAATTTTGTTATATCCGCTTTTGATTTCCTAGTGTGTGTCTGTGTTTTCCCCCAGTTACGTTGTTGTAGTTATTGTTTATAATGCTTATTTTACTCTCCTTCGGTTTATGTAGCTATTGCCATGCTTCTTTCTATTCATCATATATATATGTGTGTGTGTGTGTGTGTGTGTGTGTGTGTGTGTGTGTATATTTTCTTATAGCATAGCAATATTCTATTCCATTCATATACCACAATTTGTTTAGCCAATTCTTTGCTATCACCAAAAGTGATGTTATAAATGCTTTGGTATATGTGAAAACTTTCTTCTTATCAATAGCTTCCTTGGGGTCTAACCACAGTGATGGAGTCTGGTCCAAAGGGTATGGGCATCTTAGTCACTTTATTTGCATGAATTCATTTTATTTTCCAAAATGGTTGTACCATTGTATAGCTCCACCAACAATATCTTTTCCACTCCTTCACAACCCCTCTGACACTGAGCATTGATATTTTTGTCATCTTTGCCAATTTTAGGGGTGTGAGGTGAAACCTCAGGGCTGTTTTGATCTGCATTTCTCTGAATATTGATGATTTGGCATATTGTTTCTTGTGTTTGTGAATGCTTGGTAATTTTCTTCCGAGAACCTTGTTCATATATTTTGATGACATCTATTGAGAAATGGCTATTATACACATTATGCATATATTTATACAATACATATATTGTACATATAAATTACATATAATTACAATACACACGTTGTATCCATATATATGTATATATAAGATAGATAGATAGATAGATAGATAGATAGATAGATAGATAGATAGATAGATAGATAGATAGATAGATAGATATTATATGTGTATACACACACACACTGTCTTGGATACCAAACCATCATTAGAGAAATTTGGTAGAAAGATTTCCTTTCCCCCCTATTTGGCCACTTTCCTTCTTATTCCAGGTGTATTAATGTTGTTTGTTAAGAAGTTTTTCATTTTCAAGTGACTGAAGTTACCTAATTTATCTTCTGTAATTGCTTCTATTTCTTGGTTAAGAATACATCTACCCATATCTGAGAGGTATATGATCTTTCTCTCTCTTTTAAATTATGATTATAAATATCAATGTTTCATATCCATTAGGGTGTATTGTGAAATACGGTGTAAGGTACTGGTTTAAGCTGAATTTCTGCTAGTCTCCAGTCATTATTAACCTAATTTTGTAGATTTGTAAACTGAGATTGAGTGTGTGACATTTCTGTGTTCATGTAACTGGAAAGTGTGAAAGGTCAAATTTGAATTCTGATTTTCCTAACTACACACCTGGTACTTTATTGATTATATGCAGTCACATAGGTGAGATGTGAGTGGTGAAGATTCTTGCACACGAATAAGAAAGGATATGGCACTTATTTGGAAGCAGGGGAGGAGAAGGTAAGGATTTGATATTGGGGAATTGGTTTTTAAGGAAATTCATCGTGGGCTTGATGGAAATCCTTCCATAGTATCTTGAAAGTATAAGATTTTCTAAGCAGAAATACAATTCTTAAAGGAAAGGGGATGTTCAAATGGGTCATATTTTTGGTCACATACTTTTGATCCCACATTAAAATGGTGACATCCAGATGCAAAAGGAATAGCAGTGAAGCAAACAATGAATCATGAATGAAACGGGTGGTGGATCTTAAAACAGAACCATTCCACACAGAGGTTATTGAATCCCAAAAAGGGAACTGAAGATGAGGGCAAGAGGAGGGGCAAGGTCCCTGGGACCGTTGTTTCTCAGAAAGTAGGGTAAGCGGTGACCAATCAGGCAAGTAAGTGTTGACAGCTGAGGGATTGCTGGGCATTTGAAACTGAAGTGGAAACTGTTCTGAGAGCCAGTTTGTTTAATATCGGATCAGATGCAGGATATAAAACAGGGAGGGGAATTGCTGGTACATCCTGTACCCAGAGCATAATGAGGCAAGAGATGAATATCAACTCCTCTGATCTCCCTTGAACTAGTCATCCTTCTCAAAACAAATGAGGAATGTCTCCAAAGGAAAGTGCAGTAATTGTTCATTAAACAATAACACCGACCTAGGCATTTGAAAAAAAAAAAAGGGGTGCTTTGGCTACAAGGTAAAATGAGAGGAACTCTTTCAGCAAGATACATGGTGAAACTTAGAAGAATGACATAGCACATTAATGGGGAAATTTCTCCAATCCACATTTTCTACTTCACCAATTTTTATACACACAAAATATAGAGGTCCCCACCAGTCTCACTGAGGAAGCTTTTCAAATCCAGATTTATTAAAATAGCAAATTTCTGGTAAACCTCAGTATTCAGAACACTCCCAACCAATATCCTACTGCAAATCAAGATCAGTAGTATGATGTAATGGATGAAGGGCCACCCTTAGAATCAGGAAGTCCTGGTCACACCACATAGTAACATTTAAGCTTTTACTATCTCAAATATACGTCACAAAGGAACCACTAACTGTATTAGCAAAGTGAATATTCACACCGGGACTGCCCCACAGTCATGTATCTATTCCTAGTCCACCACCCAAGGAAATAGCAAAAGATCCTCTGTGAATGGAAAGAGGAAAACTAAGATTTGAATAAGTGAAGTCACTTAGAGTCATCAAAGATTGGCATGGATTCCTCCTCAATGGTAGTCTTCAAACAAAGGCAAGATGACCACTACTAAGGGAAATGTTAGAAGATTCTTTTTTCAAGGATGTGTTGGACTGTAAGACTTCTGAGATTCATTCCAGTTCTGAGATCATGGGATTTGATTATCTGGGGACTATGCTTAGTCCTCTTAAAGGTGTTATCCCAGGGGTGGGGAAAATGTGACTTACAGGTCACATGTGGCCTTCTAGGTCCCCATGTGGGACCCTTTGATTGAATCCAAACTTCACAGAATAAATCCCTTTAATGAAATTATTTGTTCTATAAAACTTGGACTCAGTCAAAAAACCAGACTGGAGGACATAGAAGACCACAGTTTCCCCACCCCTGTAACATTCCATCCTGTCCAACTCTATTAAACCAAAAATCTGTATCACCTTTTTTATGGGTTGGATTTATAATTTTATGCACAGAAACTCTCAAAAGTAGGTGGGTCATTTATGTCATTTTTCTCACTTGATGAGTCAAGAAGAAAAGACTATGGATGTGGCATATTTATTGTGATTGTTCTTAACCTTGTGTCCTCTGAAAACTGATTTTTCATTTCAACTACATAGAGTGGTCAAATTGGGCATGCTTTTGGATGGAAAATGCCATCCAGAAACTGTTATACAAGCAATGCATACAAGAGAGAGGGCATTTTCTTGTTAAAATGAAAATTTATAATCCAAAATTCACAAAGCCAAATAAGGGTAAATAAATTTAAATAATTACACGTTCAGATATTTTTTTGTGATGGTTACACCAGAGTACACAGTTGTTATTTTTTTTTTAAATCTGCTTAGTATAGCTGGATTTCTTTTCATCAGACTCAAAAAGGATGATTTAAAATTCCATTCTAAGCATGATCAAAAATCTTTGGAGATACTGGCAATCTTTTTGCCATCCAAGGCAGCAAGGTGGTACAATAGGACTCAAATCTGGAGTGAGGAATATTTGATTTCAACTCCAGCCCCAGAAACTTAAGAGTTTTGGGACCCTGAGCAAGTCACTTAACCTTTGTCTGCCTTAGTTTATACATCTGTAAAATATGGCTCTTATCTTCCAAGATTGTTGTGAGGATAAATTAAGATAGTATTTATAAAAGTAAGATAGTATTTATAAAATTTATAAATTCCACATAAATGTTTATTATTATTATTAAATAGTAGTTCTGTAATTTTTATTAAGTTTAGATTACCAATGCCTTCAGGTCATTCATCTATTTTCTCTTTAGTTTCAGGCAATTCCTCAATTTCTGTTTTATCTTGATTGCTATACATTGATTTGCATTATGTTGGTGTGACTTGGAACATAGAGTACCTTTGACTAAAAAGCAGTATGAAGCCTTTGCCTATAATGAGTAAGATCTTTTCCTAGCTTGGTTATGATGTAATAATGGAACATGATGTTTCTTTAAATATATTCTTTCCATTTGACTTAAATTTTAGGATGTCAATAAGTCTATCAATGTATTCAGCCACAGTCTGCTTTGATATCTTTATGCGTGATGTATATTGCCTGGAGGATATCCAGGTATTTTTGAGTATCACTTCATTCTCAGATTCAAATGGATTCAAGCTAGAAGCTTCTATCTTGCCTTGGCATAGCTTAAGAATTTTATACTCATTAAGTGAAAAAGATATATGATATTACTGAAAAAAAGATTTCTCAAGAAGGAATTGTTTACCCCCACACACACACACACAAACACACCATGAAGTCATACAAATGGTCTGATTTCTTGTAAATTAATGATTTATAAAACATTTTGTTTAAAATATTTCTCCAGAATTTGGAAGTCATACTCATCTCTTTTTATAAGAGATGATGAGGGGATTAAAGCAAGGCAAAAAAAAATACTGAGTTTAAATAATTTGTCTGAAAATGCCACACTTGTTAGCAATTCCCCTTGACATTTTGGTCTTGGTGGTATGTTTAAAAAAGAGAACAGTACTCCATGTAAATGTCAACAATTCTAGAATTCTCTCTATACTTGGGACTATTTTATATGTATCCTAAATGTCATATTAACCCCCTCTGTCCTAACTCTCCCTAGGCAGGGACTGGTTTAGTCATGCCACATGAACCCAATTTATCACATGAGGGGGGTTTCTTACAGCCTGGCCACACAGCAACTACTCTAACTCAGGAGAATCTATTATTATTGTTATTACCCAAAAAGCAGAGCAAATCCTTAATATTCACATAACATTACAACTATGACCTCAATTAAAATTTCCTACCTAGGCATACACTGTATGTTGGGTAAAGGCTCACACATGAAAAGTCTCAGGATGGGAAGGAACCCTGGAATATGATTCTTCTGATCCTACTGCCTCAGGACCAAGCTCATTGTATCTGACATTCTTCCCACAGGCTCCTCTATTACTCTGAGGTGGCTGGGGAGGCTCTTTTCTCTGCCATAGTCTTGAGTTCTCATCAGTTGTCATACATCCACTCAAGGAGTCAGTGGCTATCACCCTGGTGACTGTTAATGATGTAGCAACAGATTAGCTGAAACTAAAGGATAATGCTTTCAAAGATGCAACAAGAACAGTCATACAGACATATTTTCCCACAACTGGAGGCATAATGTACTCTGTACCATATTGGTCTGATGGAAGAGGGATTACACTCACAAATGAGTTCAGTTCTTACATTCCATTTATCCCACCAAATTCAAGTCCAAGACAGCAATGATTCTTATAGGTTTGTGACTGAGGACCCATGTTTCTTGGGGAGTCACTATTTGGATTGACTGTAACATTCTTTTTCTTAATTAAATTTTATGTTTATTTTTCGTTTACATCATTCATGTCCACGAGATTTTAAGTTACAAATTTTCTCCCCGTCTTTCCCCTATCCACCACCCGAAAACAGTGATCCCACTGTATAACCCTTTCCCCAATCTGCTTTCTCCTATATCCTCCCCATCTTTCCTCTGACTTTTCAGTAGGGCAAGATGGATCTCTATATCCCAGTGACTGTATATCTTATTTCCCAGTTTCATGTAAAAAATTAATATACATTTTGAAAACATTTGATTTTAAAACTTTGAATTCCAGATTCTTTCCCTTCCTCCCTTGTCACCCACCCTTACTGGGAAGATAGGAAATTCAATATAGGTTGTACATGTGTAGCTAGGCAAAACATTTCCATAGTGGATATATTGTGAAAGACTGACTATATTTCCCTCGATTCTATCCTGCCCCCCACTTGTTCTATTCTCTACTTTGACCCTGTCCCTTTTCAAAAGTGTGTGTTTCTAACTTCCCCCTGCAACCTGCCCTCCCCTCCACCATCCCCCCTCTCATCCCCTTCCCCCTTACCCTCCAGTAGGGTGAGATACTCTATTTAGTTTGCATGTCATTCTCTCCCAAAGCCAAATTCAATGAGAATAAGGTTGACCAATTCCCTTTTGCCTTCCTGCTCTTCCCCTCTTTTATAATAGTTTTCCCTTACCTCTTCTATATGAGGTAATTTACACCCCATTCTGTCTCTCCCCATCTCCTCTCATTGTATTCCTCTCTCACCTCTCAGTTTCACCTTTTAAATATCATCCCTTCCTATTCAATTGGCCCTGTGCCCTCTATCTATGTATACCTGTACACATATATACACACTCACATATGTATTCATACACCCACATATCCTCCTATATAGACACACACATATGTATGTATATATATATATATATATATGTACACACACATTTATATTCCCTTCAACTATTCTTCATACTGAGAAAAGTTTCATAAGTTATACTTATTGTTTTTCCATGTAGGAGTGTAAATAGTTTAACTTTGATAATTTCCTTATGATTTCCCTGTTTACCTTCTCATGCTTCTCTTGCTTTTTGTATCTGAATGTCACATTTTCTATTCAACTCTGGTTTTTTCATCAATAATGCCTGAAAGACGGGCGGCCAGTTAGCGCAGCAAATAAGAGCACCAGCTCCAGTGTTGGGATGACCTGGAGATCGAATCCCAGGCTCAGACACTCAGCACCACACCCAGAAATAACTGGCCTTCTAACCTTGAGCAACTTACTTAACCCTGATTGCTTAAAAAAAAGAATGCTTGAAAGTTCTCTATTTCATTGAATGACCATATTTTCCCCTGAAACATGATACTCAGTTTTGCTGGGTAGGTGATTCTTGGTTTTAATCCCAGCTCCTTTAACCTCTGGAATATCATATTCCAAGCCCTTTAATCCCTCAATGTAGTAACTGCCAGGTCATGTGTTATCCTAATTGTGTTTCTACAATATTCAAATTGTTTCTTCTTGGCTGCTTGTTATATTTTCTCCTTGATCTGAGAACTCCAGAACCTGGCTATCATATTCCAGGGAGTTTTCTTTTGGAGACCTTTTCCAGGAGGTGATCAATGGATTATTTCAACCTCTGTTTTGCCCTCTGGTTCTAAAACATCAGGGAAATTTTCCTTGAGAATTTCTTGAAGGATGATTTCTAGGTTCTTTTTTCGATCATGGCTTTCAGGTAGTTAAATAATTTTAAAATTATCTCTCCTGGACCTATTTTCCAGGTCAGTGGTTTCTCCAAGGAGATAGTTCACATTGCCTTCTATTTTTTCATTTGTTTGGATCTGTTTAATAGTATCTTGACTTCTCATAAAGTCACTAGCTTCCATTTGCTCCAATCTAATTCTGAAGGAATTATTCTCTTCAGTGAGCTTTTCAGATTCTTTTTCCATCTGTCAAATTCAACTTTTTAAGGCATTCTTCTCCTCATTGCCTTTTTGAGCCTCTTATGCTATTTGAGTTAGTCTATTTTTAAGGTGTTATTTTCTCCAGTCAGGTTGTTGGGTCTCTTTTCATGATTTTCTTGCATCATTCTCATTGCTCTTCCCAATTTTTCCTCCACTTCTCTTATTTGGTTTTCAAAATCCTTCTTAAGATCCTCTGTGGCCTGTAACCAGTTCATATTTTTCTTGGAAGCTTTTGGTGCAGGAGTGCTGACTTCATTTTTTTCCTCCTGTTCCATGCTTTGATCCTTTTTGTCCCCAAAAAGGAATCCATAGCTGGATTGCTGTGCTTGCTTTTCTTCCTTTCCTTGCTCATGTTGCCACTCTATTACTGGACCTTTGAGGTTTTTGCCACAGTAGAACACTTCTTCCAGAGAGGAGAGATTTGTCCCAAATCACTGGGATTTTCTCAGCTGCTGGAGCTATTAGTTGGCTGCCCTCTCTGAAGCCTTCACTGGCTCTGTCACCTGGTCGCCTACCCCAGGACCTCCACCCTAGACAGAAATCCAGGTCCAAGCAGGTTAAAGCAAGAGTGATTACCCTCTGAATGGTCTCAATCCCCCTACAATCTGCAGGCCAGAAGCTCTGAAGCAGCCACACAGCTATAGTTGCTGTGCCTCAGCTGCTCCTCCCTCATGGGGCAGATTCTGGACTACACTCCTGGACTCTCTGTTCCCAAAATCTACACTGACCTCTCACTTTTTCTTTGTAATTTATGGGTTGATAAATCTGGAAACTCACAACTGCTGGTGATGTACTCTCCTGATATCCCTCTAGCTGTGGCTAATCAGGCCTCCTTGAGCCTAAAACCATGGGCTCCCATGGGGCTTGGCTCTGCTCCCAGTGGGCTGCAATGAACTCTTTCTGTCTACCTGTTGGGCTGTCTTCAGAGGGAGATTTGTTTCTGTCTGTCACTTTGTGGGTTCTGTAGCCCTAAAGTTTGTTTAGAGTCACTTTTATGGGTATTTGTGGTGGCTATGGGTGGAGCACAGGGAGTTTCCCTGCTTCTGTGCTGCCATCTTGGCTCCACCACCTAACTCTAACATTCTGAGTAGATTCCTGTACTCCTACTCTGTGGTTCATGTTCCCAGGTTAGAAACCTCCCTGTACCTAGAATGGAAAATGATGAAGGAAAATCCAAACCTCCAATCTGCCCAGCAACAAGTGGCCATGATGACAGAATTACAAGCTCTCTGTAAAAGAGTTCTGAAATTTCTCCTTTCACCTTCACTCACTCTATAAGCTTTACTGGATCAGAAACTAGGTTATATCTATGAATTCTACCAGACAACTTATGGAATCTGAGCACTTTCCTGAGGGCAAGATGGATCTTTTATACAGGGGACTGTGGGAACAGAGAAGGGGTGTAGATGGAATTAAGGGAGTGGGAGTCTAGTGTGGGGCCAGGTGCACACAATGAAAAAGCAGTTAATTAACTGGGAAGGGCCTATTGCCCCAGGTGAATGCCAAGGACCTGGGCCATGGGGGAAAGTTCAGGGGCTTTTCCTTTTGGGGGCTGAAATTCCATTCATATCATGTGTTCTTCATGATAAAGCTTTATTTAAAGGGGTACTAGTAGAAGAACATGTTCACCCTCCAGCTGAAATAATAACCATAAATTGCTTAGCACAGTGCCCAGAATATGGAGAGTACTATATAAATATTAGTTATAACTAACATCATTATTAATACATATTATCTCAGTTAATATTTAATTATATGTACATATATGTGCATGTTAACATCTCTATCATCCATATATTCATTATCTATGCACCATCCACCCACCCATCCATCCATCTATCCATCCATCCATCCACCCATCCATCCATCCATTCATCCATCCATCCATCCATCCATCTAGCTGGCTAGCTATGAAAGCTGGAGGAATATATATCTGCTCAGTATAATGCCCATTTATGATTCCAAAGGACTGCTGATGAAGCATACCATCTGTCTTTTGACAGATGAGATGAACATGTGACTTGGAAATTTATATATATATATATATATATATATATATATATATATATATATACACACACACACACACACACGCGCGCGCGCGCGCACACACACACACACATCTTACATACACATCTTACAAACACAGGAATTTGACTTTTCTTCTTCATGTTTTTCTTCATTGGGATAGAAGACAGGCAGAATAGAAAATAGACTATTGTTTTTAATATATATGTGTGTGTGTATATATATATATATATATATATATATATATATATATATATAAATTTAAAAAGAGAACATCAGAATCTTATGGAACATACTTTGTGGAATGCTATTATAGATAATAAAATCTTCTACAAAAGTACTCAGGGACCTAGTTTCCTTGTTAAACCTGGAGTTGGATGAGGGATATGTTATTTTTTGAAATATTTGCCTTCAAATTGGATATTCAAATCCCATTATAGAAGAACACATTTACTTAAGATTCTGGATACAATTATTAGTAGATATGCATCCATATGTGAAACTCATTCAAGTTGTTACCAATTTTTAGTAATAGAAATAATGGGTTTTGGTTCTTTTGGGCTTTTCTTAATTTAACCTAAATGAATAGTTTTCCTAAGAGCGATGATATTTCTTATGCTTTGTAGATGGTGTTAGGAATGTACCTCTGATAAAGAATTGATCACTTACCTTTTGATATCCTCAAACTGAATAAATTATTATGCTGCTTACTTTCTTCCTCTAGTCCTTGTCAATTATATCAATGCTTGAGCAATAATTAGTAGAGGGAATTTTATTGTCTGAAGTTTCAATTATTCTGGCTACAATTCCAATAGGAATCGCAGATGTTTGGAGAAGAGTTTTGTATCTCTGTTTGAACTTCAGTGAACTTAGCAGAACTTTTATGACCTCTGAGCAAAATTGGGTATTTCGAACTTAGGTGTGGTGGTTGATGCTTTGTGAGTAATAATAGAGTTAGGACCCAGACGTGTGATTTCATTGATATAGGAAACTCCCAGTTGAGAGAATCCTTACAAGTTAGCACATTCTCTGGAATTTATAATTGTAAGGAGATGCCTAGATTCCTGAGATTGTAAGTGACAGTAAGAATAGTGGTATTAAATGGACACATAGCTAGAATCATGTGTGTTGAGATGCGAAGTGTCTGAGAAGTCATATAATTCAATCTCATAATCTTCCAAAGGGGGAAACTTTAAAGTGAATGACTAGCACAAAGTCATACAAGTAGTAGGCAGGAGAGTTGGAATTTGAATATCACTTTCCTATCTCCACACAGTAAGTACTCTTTTTTTGTAAACTAGCAAATGTCCTCTACATATTCTTGTATTTTATTTATATAGGAGTGAGGCACACTTTTTAGGGAGCAGTAAATGAAGATATGGTGGACCAATATGAAAAAGATATCCTCATTGTAAGGGTACTTCAATGATCCGTGATTTTATCAATGAGGATGGCCTTTCCACTGGCACTGACTGTGATCCCTCTTCAGTATAATAGAGTAACTTCTATTGTCGAGTGTGAAAAAAACAAGAACAATTCATCACCCAATGGTCCCCAAGCTGACAGGTAACTCTGAATGTAACTAGACCAGGGATTAGAAACCTGAGGCCTCAAGGAAACATGGCCTTCTAGGTCCATGGATATAGTCATCTGACTGCCCTGGCAATCAGTCAGTCAATACGTTTTTATGTGCCAGGCACTGTGTTAAGTGCTGAAGATACACAGGATGGCAAGTGACAGTTTTTCATATTGAGGAACTCACAATCAAATGAGAGAGACAACATTTAAACAAACATGTACCAAGAAGGCATATATGGGATTAATAGGAAATAATCAGCAGAGGGAAGGTACTAGAATTAAGAGGGATGGCTGTGCCTTAAAGGCTTCCTGGGTCTCTTCTTCATTGTCAGGTTCCTGGAGAACAACTGGTTTGTGTGGGTGACACAGATGAACCACATCCCCATGCACATGGACCATGACTGCATTGTGGGGGTCTCCACTCAGCTGCAGGCTACGTGTAATGTGAATGAGTCTTTCTTCAATGACTGGTTCAGCGGGCACCTCAACTTCCAGATCGAGCACCATCTTTCTCCCACTATGCCGAGACACAATTACCACAAAGTGGCCCCCCTGGTGAGATCCTTGTGCGCCAAACACGGCATTGAGTACCAGTCCAAACCTCTGCTCTCCACCTTTGCCGACATTGTCCACTCACTGAAGGAGTCTGGGCAGCTCTGGCTGGATGCCTGTCTTCAAAAATAAAGCAGCAGTTTCTGGAGCAGGAGGAGGAAGAGGAGGTGCCAGAAGCAGGGGGAAGGATAAGGCACTATGCCACTTGGATTTGGATTTCCAGCGGGGGCTGGGAATATGGGGAAGGGAATGGTCAAGGGCGTGACAATGGGGAGAGGCCATTAGGTGGGCAGTGACAAGCTGGATCCTTTCTTTGCAGGCTGGCAGGCACTCAGCTGAGTACCAAGAAGCATGAACTTTTGGAACTTAGTCAAGATTTAGCCAAAATACATAACCACTTGAAGTCCCACACCTAAATCATATACCCAAGCCAGAGGGAGAGGCCGAGCCCTGTCCTCTTTCAGTAAGGGCCCCAGCCTCCTCCCATCCCTCACCTCACCTAGCAGTGACAGGCCCACTAACAAGAGAAGAGTGGCAGCTTGAGCCTTTGGAAAGGAAGATTTAAGAGGAAAACTCAGGCCTGCTCCCTTCGAACCCAGAATTCTTTAGTTTGTCCTAATCTCTTGCTTGGGAGTGTGTTCCAAGGCATGGGCCCAGAATAGATGGGCAGCCCCAAAGCTAACCACGGCCTCCAGGAGGGGCCCATATCTCTGGGGAGGGTTTGGAGAATAGGAGACATGTTTGGCCCAGCATCGTCTGCCTCCTCCCTCCAGGAATTGGCTCTAGCTGTGGCCAATATATCCATTTCACATTTGGTATACAGTGCTGTGGTTCGTAAGAAATCCATTCCTTGTGCTGAAAACCCCTCAGTTTTCCTCCATACCTTTTCCTATCTCCACCTACAGAAAAGAACTCCAGGAGAGGCTGAGCCAGGAGTTATTCTGGCCCTCTGTGGTGTTCCACAGAAAGGCAGACCTTTCCTTTCTCCCATCTCTTGTCAACCAATGGGCCTCCCAAGGGTTTGTCCTTATCTTCCCACCTCCAAGTTATATGTAACTGTGGCCAGCCAGGATGGAAGACAGGAAGGCACCTGCCAAGCTCTCACTAGGAAAACATTACAGGGACTCCAGCCGCAGTGCTTGGATTCTGCTGTGAACCCAATTTTCCTTAGGCTTTGTTGAACATAGGATTAATGCACTCTTCTCAGTCAGATGGGGGATGGCCAAAGCCACAGATGATGCAAAGATACTGCCTCCCAGACGCAGAAACAATCTCCCGAGGCGCCTCCTCTCTAGATGGGTGGCCATCGGGGAGCTGAGCTGGCGCTCTCCTCTCCACGACTCCCCTGTGTCCAGAACAGTTTTGGGCCTCCATCTCTCTCCCCACCCCTTCCATTGGTTACCTGGTAGTTTATGGGGAAGGACTAAAGCCTGGCTGTGCTTAGTAAGCTGGCTCCCTTCAGAGTAAGAACAGTAAGTGGGATGGAGAGTCCCTAAAGCCATCTTGGGTGAGGGAATGGAGCCAGGCATGGCCTGGATGATGAAGGAGATGTGGAGTCAGGATGTCATTGTGATAGGTACATAATAAGTCCTTGCTGACCACCTGATTGGGCCATGGAAGGGTGATTTGTGAGGTCATGGGACAAACACGCATGAACCGGCCCTGCCGGGGAACCCCACAGGGGGGCTTGGTCCAGCCTGCAGCCCCTCCCCATTCCAGGACCCCAGGTGCTGGTCACTTCTCCCTTCCCACCACCCATGCCCTGGGCTCTGGGGCTACCATTCTAGCTGGAGAAGGGGCAAGACTTGTTCAGCTGCCCTGGGGACCTGCATCTGTGGGTACCTCGTGTGGCCCTGCCCAGAATACATGGAAACAACATGGCCTTGCCTATTCCCAGCCTGGCCCTGCGGTCACTAAAGAACAGCCGGAGAAGTGGCCCAGAGCAGGCTTCTGAGGATTCCCCAAAATCACACCTTTGCTGCTGAGTGTCCCCCACAGTCTCATCCTCTCAGCTCCCATCAGGGGGTAGTGTTTCTGCTAGGTCTGGTTCAGTATCTGTGACAATTATGTTGCTATAAAAACCCAGGGATGGAACTTGATGCCGATGAATAAAGCTAACACCTTTTGGATCCAAAAAAAAAGAGATTGGAACTAAGATATTGGGACAGTTTTCCTGGGTAATTTTTGAAATATGAAGTTTGAGCTTTTTTTTTTTAAATCTTTGTCTTCAGGTAAGCCAATAATTCTGAAACCACATTTCCTCAATCTACTCTCCAAATAAGTTGTTTTTCCCAATATTTCATTATTTCTTCTATTTTTAACATTTGTTTGACTTTGTTTTATTGTTTCTTGATGTCTCATGGAGTTGTTAACTTTCACTTGCCCAATGGTAATTTTTAGGGAATTATTTTCTTCATTGAGTTTTTGTGCCTCTTACACTTGATCAATTCTGTTTTTAAGGAGCTCTTTTATTCAGTGAATATTTGAGTTAGTTAAGCTTAAGAAAAAAAATAAAAGAAAAAATACACTTCCATTGGCAACCTGAGTCCATCATTTCTCTCTCTAGAGGTAGATAGATTTTTTTTATCATGAATCCTTTGGAGTTGTGGATCATGACATTGGTCAGAGTTGCTAAGTATTTAACAGTTGATTATCTTTAAAATATTGTCATTATTCTGTACATTATTCACTTCACTTATATTAACGTTTCATATAAGTTTTCCTGGGCAGCTAGGTTGTTCAGTGGATACAATGACAGGCCTGGAGTCAGGAAGACCTGAGTTCAACTCTGACTTCAGACAGTTAAGAGCTATAACTCTTAACCTTGTTTGCCTCATGAGCTGGAGAAGCACATGGCAAGCCACTCTAGTATCTTTGCCAGGAAAACCCCAAATGGGGTCACAAAGAGTTGGACACAACTGAAAATGACTGAACAACAACAAATATGTTTTTACTTCTTATAGCATTATATATTACATTATATTAATTTACCATAACCCCTTCCCTCCCCCTCTCCCTCCTCTCCTTTTCTCCTTGTCCCCCTCTTTCTTTCTCCCTCTCCCTCCTCTCCTTTTCTCTCACTCTCTCCCCTTCTCCACCTTTCTTCTCTTTTTTTCTCTCTCTACCTCTTTGTCCTTTTATATCTGTGTCTCTCTCACGCATTGCTTTTAATTTTGATGTTAGCCCTGGATTGGCTAAAGCACAGAAGGATAGCACATAATAAGTGAGAAGAAAACCAGCCAATGAAAGCAGATTATGTGATACCACCTAATTTAATGAGCTAGTTCCCTAAAGTAACAATAGACAGCTCAAATGCTTCATCACTCCCCCACTAAAATGCTGAGAAACAATGAGAAAAAATGAGCATTTTCCTAGAATAATGTGCTATTATTTAAGTGTGAATAAGATTTAAAGGACTGCATTTGGAGAAAATTAGTTGGTTTTTCATTATCCAATTCACTTAAGTTATGCATTAAGCTTCTATTATGAGACAGGAATAAAACTGGGTTTAGGGCAACCCAAAACACAAATGAAGGCAATGCCTGCTTTCCAGGCCTTTATACCAGTTGGGTTGGTAGCTTAATTGATAGAGAGCTCTACTTGCAGTCAGAAAGACTTGAATTCAAATACTGCCTCTTCTACTTACTAGCTGTGTGATGCTAGAGAGCTTACTTAATCTCTCTCAGTCTTACTTTCTCTCTAAAATGGGGGTAATAATACTTGACTCCACACAACTTCATTTTCCTTCTTTTAAAAATGGAGATAAAAATAACACCTATCTCATTGGATTACTGTGAGGATTCAAATCATATAAAATATGGAAAGTACTTTGCAGATTAAAAACAAGCTAGTATTATTTTTTCTCCTGGAAATAAACACCATGTCCACCAATAAGTATGTAAAAAATTAATAGACAGAGACAGTGGCTGATCCTGTAATTGCATCAGTATCAGGCACTCCTGGGTGAAGAAAGTTAATGTTCCTCTGCAGTCTATAATCTTAGAAAGCCACCCAGAGATTAAGTGATAAAAGTGATTTTGTGACAGGAAGAACATTAATAAATCAAGTGAGGAGGAGGATAAGAAATGACATGAGTCATGCTTTCAAGGGAACTATGTATTCTAAGAAATGGAGGTGGAGAAGGAGAACATTACAGGCTAGATTGTGTGAAGACACAAGATAAGAAAACACCATGTACAGGACGAGGCAAGTAGGATTGTCTGATGGGCTGGGCTCAGATAACAGGATAATAAGATTACATGGTAGAGTACAATCCACTATTTATCTCTCTTCTCTCCTCTCTCTCTCTCTCTCTCTCTCTCTCTCTCTCTCTCTCTCTCTCTCGCTCTCTCTCTGTCTCTGCCTCTCTGTCTCTCTCTCTCTCATATTTTGCACCATCTTTGCCAATCTGTTGGGTGTGATACATAACCTCAGAATTCCTGAGATCTATCTGTGGATCTAACAATTCCCTCTCCCAAGGCATCAATGTGATCTTTAAATTTCCATTCAATTTAGTTCACTTCAAAATACAATATGCAATGGCTTAATAAAACCTCTTTAAAATATATACACTTGTAAGAAAGATTTTTTTAAAGTTTTTATTAATTAATTTCTTTGATTTTTGCTTATGCATCATAGTCATTTCTGAATAGGCATACACCCTGGGGGTCTTCCCTTGTAACCAAGAAAAAAATTAAGCAAAACCAATTGAGAGAGAGACAGAGAAAGACAGAGACAGAGAGAGAGAGAGAGAGAGAGAGAGAGAGAGAGAGAGAGAGAGAGA
>NW_027186458.1:2406949-2421490 GCF_028583685.1 Petaurus breviceps papuanus | reverse complement strand
AGAGAGAGAGAGAGAGAGAGAGAGAGAGAGAGAGAGAGAGAGAGAGAGAGAGAGAGAGAGAGAGAGAGAGAGCATCTTAAATCCTGCAGTCATGGTCGTTGGGGGCTATTTTTAAAAACTATTGTTTGTTGATTCTTCAGAGTTTTCATCCCCAAAAACACTGCTTAGAAACATGGTAAAAAAAATAAAATACATGTTTTAGAGTAATTCAATTGAGTCTTATTATTTTCCTTTTATTATGTGCAATGACTAATTTGGAGTTAACTAGAAATGCTTTTTCAGTGAGCAAAAGAAAAATATGGTTTCATCTTTCACTAGTTTATCTCTGGTTGATGAGAAGGTATTTAGAAAGTCAGCATGACTTATCATTAAATGGTCTCAGGAAATCTGAGATAGCCAGGAAATCAGTTACATTTACATAATGTCTATGATATGTGGGACTCTACAGGGGGTTACATAGGAAATGAGACATAGTCCCTGTCCTTCAGGAATTTGAGATCTAATAGGAGATGTCACAAATAAATGAAGTTGTGCACAATATAAGAGATAGATCCAAGTTCCAACTTCCTCTATCTTAATATAGAGATAGCTCTAACTTCATGGAACTGGAGTGTTCCACAGACCTCTACATAAATTGGTTTTTATATAATACAAATTTGCCCCTACCTACCCACTTCACTTAGCCTATATTACAGAGGCATACAGAAGTCATAAGGTGTACTGAATAGAAACATTAAATACCACACAATGATAATAAATAGAATTATGAAATGAAAGGTAAAGTTAATGATGGAGTAGAAATAATACTATATAGTAAAGTTAACTTAGGTGTCCAGTATGTTGACCCTTCCCCATCTCTACACCCAGCCTTTATCACTGGTGGCTGACTATTGAGAGATCACTGGAGAGTGACTCTCCTTTTTTCCCTTGTCTATCTGATGATAACAAGCAATATCATCCTCAACTGTAGAGAACCACAGGCCAGTGGAACTTTGACCTTGATCACTGAATAAGCCCTCTCAGCTGAAGAGCCTACTACTGGGCCTAGATCAGTTCCCCACCCCGCAGGAAAGATCTCAAACACACAGATGTGAGTATTGTGTCTGCCCTGGGAACAAAGAAGTGCACAATGTCCTCAGGGGAAAACAATTATGAAGTATCCTATAAAAGCTTGTACATGGGATAATAAAAATGGCTCCATTTTTCCACCACTCTTGGAGTCCCATCTCTTTTATGCCCTCTCACGTAGCCTCTGGGTATGCAACTCTTTTTCAGCCCTGCTGCAGGATGGCAGGGCTCCCCACACTCAACTAGTCTTTCAGAATTTTTTATGTAAGGTTGAATTTGCATAATGCAAATTTACACAAAGCAAGAACTGTCTGTAATTCCAATTCCTAGACATATCTCACTGTTCTCTCAGTTGGTCACCAGTATTCTGGCTTCACCTTTTCCTCTCTGCAGTTTTGATCTTCTGGTCATCTATTTCAATACTATACCTTCTTTCCATTCCACTTAGGCATCATAGTGTACTCCAGCCTGTCAACTCCTTGCTCTATATTATAACTATCTATGTTCTCTGTGACTTGGAGTAGAATAATGATACTTGAGAGAATCATGGAAATTTACTGATGGAATCCATTGCAAATTGATGCCATCTGACCATAGCTGGGACCTCACTGGTATATGAAGTCCTTCTCAAATTTCTCATTGATTTTCTTGCATATTCTAGAACACTTCTTTTAAAACTTCTCTCCTTAACTCTTAAGTTTCCTTAAGAATCCTTAAGTCTCCCCCTTCCCTCTTGATTAGTCTTCAAAAGCAACTCTAGTCATACAAGCTTTCCTATCGGGCCACCACAGAACAGGAAGTCATCAATGTTTGCAGCCTCTCAGCACTCAAGGACCCCTAGAACAAGAAACAAGCTTTGATTTGAATTTAAAATCTTCTGTGTTGCCTCTCAATAAGTGTTAGGCAGTCCCTAGACACTTTAAATTCAGGTAGAGATTTTTTTTCCTCAGAAATATAAGTGCTAGAAGGTCTCCTTTTCTAGAATAAGTCTATTCATCCACATTAAAATTTGACCAGTCTACACAAACACACATACATATATGTCTATCAATGCATGATAAAACATATAAAATATACATACAATATAATATTCAAAACTATATATATATATACATATTAAGAGACCACATATATTAGATATACTATGTACAAATACATAGTATATATTTTACATATATACAACAAACCCTAAATAATCCCTCTCAATAGGTACATTTGTCAGAAATATTTATGTATATGTATGCTTTTGAATATGTGCACACATACATATATTGTATGTATACATACCATCATGTGTTTACATATGATAAATATACAATATTTAATTCATATATTTGTATACACTTACCCACACACATATAATCCACACATAAATGCATTCATACTTCCATATACAGACATAAGACACATAAATATACATATACATATATACATATTTAAGCATATGTATATATAACATATTTGTAGGCATGTACCCTTATATGTTTGCATGTATACAACAAAATAAGTGCATGATCAAATGCATATGTCTGTATATTGTATGTGTGCATGTTTGTACATAGATAATGCACATATGCACACATATAGGTATAGATAGATGCATATATGATAGATGGATCCATGGTTAGATAGCAAGATAGCTAAATAGATGATAGATAGATAGAAACATGGAATTAGGTATAGAGATAGAGAGAAATAAGAGATATAGATAGTTGTAAATAAAGCAATAAATATGTAAATATATATAGAAGCAAAAATAGATTAAATATAGATGTAGATGTCAATAGATATAGATATGAATATATAAATATGGATATATAAATTGCTGCTTTCTTCTAGATAAGTATGGTTGGGGGAGTCTGAAAAGGGGAGTGAGAAAATAATTAACAATGGATAGGAAAGCTTTCAGAAGACTGGTGTGTGATTTTTTTAAATGCCATCTGCCATTTTTGGTCTAATGTCATTTATCAGTTTTTATTTTTTTCAGTATGTATGGTTTCTCTGTAGTTTTGCTAAAGATTAGAGACAATCAAATAATCTATCTAGAAGAATTTAGTAAATGCTTACTAATTTCTGGACTTTAGATTACTACTAAGAATTCAAGATACAAGACATTCCCCACATGCAGAAAAGCTTTGAAACAGAGAGGATAACCTATGGGGATCCATCCAGCTCTGTATCATATCTGAATATAGAACTGCCTTGTGGATGCATGGTGGAAGAGTTCTTCTTGGACAACATTGGTGCTCATTTAATTGGCTGCTCATTTGGAAGTTTGTAAATATACTAAGGCATCAACCCATGCCCCTCACTGCTCCCCTTCCTGCTGATATAAAGAACACTCTCTGAATTCTGGAGAGCTGATGGTGGGGTGGGTCATACCATAGTGGGATGGCCCATATGATCATGGCCTCCTATACAAGCCCACATTTAGGAAGGGGATGCCACCTATTTATTTTTCTTTCCTTTATACTGGGCTTTAGGAGGTCTCAAAAAGCAGCCTGTATCTCCCCATGTACCCAGATAGCACAGAATCAGTTACTGGATCAATTTTGGAGGAACTGTTGAAGAGAAAGGTATCCTGAGAACAATGAAGCCAGGGCAACTCACAAAGGCAAGTAAATGGAAAGCTTTCTGGTTCCTGTAGCCTCAAGCTAGCTAGCAGTGCCTGACTAGCCATGAACACGGCACTATGATCCGATGAGTATGCTAGATGGATATAAAACAATCACAAAAGACAAATAAAGGATATACACTAAATACACATCAATCTCTTGGAAAATAGATTGAAAAAAATAAAAAACAAAAATGAGCTCTCAAAGAAGAAAAAATGGGATTATACGGCTTTATAAGTGAAACATATTGAACATTCAAAGAAAAATTAATTCCAATATTATATCATTTATTTTAAAAATTTAAAGAGAGGGCCCTACCAAAATACTCCTATGATATAAATATCACATTTATACATAATCCAGGAAGAGTCAAAGCAAAGAATAAAAACAGACCAAAACCTTTAATAAGCATAGAAACAAACATTTAAAATATAATATTACTAACGAGACTATAGCATGATATACAATGATTATACATGACTATCAGGCAGGAGATATACCAGCAATGTTGTGTTGGTTCAATATTAAGAAACATAAAAATAATTGACCATATTTTAGCAACCTAGACTGAACTGTCTTCATTTCTTCATTTTCTTTAAACTTTCATACATTCCTTGATGGTTCAGAAAGCTTTATCTACATCTCAGTGAACGTGAATGCTCACATTCTCACATACTGAAACAAGTGCAGTTGGATGACCTAGGACATTGTCTAAAATGGTAGTGCTTGAAAACTCAAAAGCACTATTATTGTCCTTGCAATATTTTTCAACAACTGAGCTAAAATTACTTAAAAACCAGCTGTGTACAATTGGAGGCCATCAATGTTTGTGGCTTCTCAGCATTCAAGGACTTTAAGACCAACAAATAAGCTTTGGCTTTAATTTAAGCTCTTCCTCTGTTACCTCTCAATAAGTGCTAGGGTGTCCTTATACACATTGAATACAGATGGAGATTGTTCTTTCTTAGAAATATGTACTCTAGTGGCATCCATTTTGAAAATAAACAAATTTTATCCATATTAAAAAATTCCTGATCCACGTCTCAATCTCCTTTGATTATTTTCTTCAAAATACCAAAATATTTAACTATCCACGTCTCAATCTCCTTTGATTATTTTCTTCAAAATACCAAAATATTTAACTATGTCCTGATCTGTACTTGTCTCTCCAGTAATTTTAAATTAATTAAATTTAAATTAATTTAACTCATTTTTAAGTGATCAGACCAACCAGTCTTTGAGGTAAAATACATTGTCCATTTCATTTCCAGTCTTTTTCACTGCTTTAAATAAATCTGATCTTTTTTTATGTCTGAATTGGTGTTCTGTTGAGAGGAATGTTTTGATAGCAATCTCTAATCTACACAGCTAAAAGATGCCCCAAAGCTCTCATTGTAATATCTATATTTCTTATATTTCTTTAGAAACATCAAAAACTGATGTAACTTTTCCTTTTCCTTCCATTTTGTGTTTTATAATATTCTGTATTATAAATTCAAGTTTTCAGAAATTTCAATATATCTTAGAGTTATTGTCTTTGCTTATGCTGTTCAATTAGAGCATTTTTTTAGTCTAATACAATAAGCTGTAGTGCCAATGCAATATTTACAGTGCCCACAATCACAATAAAGACCAGGACTATAAGTATTGCATGATGTTCAATTGCAAAATATACCAAACTGTCCAGATAGATGATAGAACTGAAACATTTCTTTAGATACCAGAAAACTGAATCCCAAAACCAGTTAGCTGGTGTCATCATAGGACCAAAGATATTCAGAAGCCATAATAATTCTGAGAGCCACAGCATCCTTCAGCCTTCCCACAAACCAATACAAGATCAACGTCTACTCAAAAACCTCTCTGTTCCTGTACCTGAGCATCCTTTCTCCCCTGGCATCTTGCTAGCTCTGACCAGCTTCCTTTGGGCTCTGCTTCCCTTCAGTGAACTCCTCCCACCACAGGCTCCATATAACTGAATTCAGCCTATCAAGGGGCACAGTTTATCTTCACAGCAGGGAAGATTCCTGTGGGCTTTGCTTCACCCTTCAGCAAATTATCTCCGTCACAGGCTCCATGTGATTACATTCAGCCTATTAGGGGGCAGAGTTTACTTTCAAAGCAGGGCAGGGTCTTCAAGCTCCCCCCTAGGTCTATTAAGGGGCAGGGAAGATCTTCAAATTACCATTCCCATTACACAGGCCTCTTCTTTTTTTGAACTGAGAATATTTCCTTCTGAAGTATTCTTACTTTTGTCCATTTTGGTAAGGGATCTTTTTCTTACATTAATTAATTAATTAATTTTATTTTTCAACATTCATTTCCATAAAATTTTGAGCTACAGGTTTTTCTCCCCATCTTTCCCCTACACCAACCCAAAATAGGAAGTCTACTGAATGCCCCTTCCCTGAATCTGTTCTCTCTTATATCCTTCCCCATCACCACTTTAACTTTCTAGTGGAGCAAGATGGGTTTCTATTCCACAGTACCTATATACCTTATTTCCCAGTTGCATGTAAAAAAAACAAAAAATTTTTTTAAACATTTGTTTTTAGAACTTTGAGTTCCAGATTTTTTTCCCTTTTTCCCTCCTCACTTGCCACACTGGGAAGAAAAGCAATTCAATATAGGTTGTACAAGTGTAGCTACCCACAACTTTTCCATAGTAGTTATATTGTGAAAGAATAACTATGTTTCCCTCCATCCTTTCCTGCTCCCACTTATTCTAATTTTCTCCTTTGACCCTGTCCCCTTTCAAAGATGTTTGCTTCTAACTACCCTCTCCCCCAATCTGCCCTCCCTTCTATCATGACCCCTCTTATCCCCTACTCACTCTATTTTCCTGTAGGGTAAGATACCCAATGGAGTGTGTATGTTATTCCCTCCTTAGGCCAAATTCAATGAGAGTAAGGTTGTCCCATTCCTTTTCACCTTCCTGCTTTTCCCCTCCATTGTAACAGTTTTCTCTTGCCTCTGTTATATGAGATATTTTACCCTAATCTATCTCTCTCTTATTCCTCCTCCCAATAAATTCTTCTCTTGCCTCTTAAGTTTATTTTTTCATATCATCCCTTCATATTCAACTCATCCTGCACCCTCTGTCTATGTGTACATGAACATACATGTGACCACACTCATATATATATATATATTTATATACACATACACCCTCCTCTACATACATATATATGTATGTATACATATACACACATGTATTCCCTTCAAGCATCCTCATACTGAGAAAAGTCTTATGAGTTACAATGATCATTTTTCATTGTGAGAATGTGAATAGTTCAACTTTAATAAGTTCCTTATGATTTCTTTTTCCTGTTTACCTTCTCATGCTTCTCTTGCTTCTTATATTAGAAAGTCAAATTCTCTCTTCAGCTCTGTTTTTTTTCATCAAGAATGCTTGAAAATCCTCTATTTCATTGAGTGACCATATTTTCCCCTGTAGTATTATACTCAGTTTTGCTGGGTAGGTGATTCTGGGTTTTAGTCCTAGCTCCTTTAACCTCTGGAATATCATATTCCAAGCCCTTTAATCACTTAATGTAGAAGCTGCTAGGTCTTGTGTTATCCTGATTGTGTTTCCACAATACTCAAATTGTTTATTCCTGACTGCTTATAGTATTTTCTCTTTGACCTGGGTAGTCTGGAATTTGGTAGGATTTTTCTTATGGTGCTCTTTCTCAAGAGGCTATCATTAATTCTTTCAATTTCTATTTTGCCCTCTGGTTCTAGAATATCAAGGCAATTTTGCTTGACAATTTCTATCGAGATGATGTCTAGAGTCTTTTTTTTTTTGTAGGTGTTAAGTGTCTGAGGCCAGAACCAAACTTGGGTCCTCCTGACTCTGGGGCTGGCGCTTTACTCACTGTGCCACCTAGCCACCCAAGGCTCATTTTTTGATCATGGGTTTCAGGTAGTCCAATAATTTTTAAATGATCTCCCCTTGATTTATTTTCCAGGTCAGTGGTTTTTCCAATGAGATATTTCACATTTCCTTCTATTTTTTTATTTGTTTGGATCTGTTTTATAGTATCTTGATTTCTCATAAAGTCATTAGCTTCCAATTGCTCCAATCTAATTTTGAAGGAATTATTGTCTTCAGTGGGTTTTTGAAATTCCCTTTCCATCTGGGCAATTCGGCTTTCTAAGACATTCTTCTCCTCATTGGCTTTTTGGGACTCTTTTGCCATTTGGGTTAGTCTATTTTTAGGTGTTATTTTTTTCAGTGTATTTTTGGGTCTCTTTTAGCAGGCTGTTGACTCACTTTTCATCATTTTCCTGCATCACTCTCATTTCTCTTTGCAATTTTTCCTCCACTTCTCTTACTTGATTTTAAAAATCCTTCTTAAGCTCCTCCATGGCCTGTAATCAGTTCATATTTTTCTTGGAGGCTTTTGATGCAGAAGTTCTGACTTTGCTGTCTTCCTCCTGCTCCATGCCTTGATCCTTTGTGTCCCCAAAAAAGGATTCTCTGGTCTGTTTGTGCTCTCTGTGCTTGCTCATATTGCCAGACATTAACTTGACCCTTGAACTCTTTGCCACAGTAGAACTCTGCTTCCAGAATAGAGAGAGCTTTCTTCCAAATCTCTGGGGTTTTCACAACTGCTGGAGCTATTGAAAGGGTGCTGTCTCTACAGCCCCAAGCTCTGGCTCACCGGTCACACACCCCAGGACCACCACTCAAGACTGCAATGCAGATCCAAGTAGGTTAAAGCAAGAGTAAATATCCTCTGAATGGTCACTTGATCCCCTTACAATCTATAGGCCAGGGACTCCTGAGGCAGCCATGCAGAGTAGTCACCCCACCTCCACCCACTTCTTGCCCTAGGGGCATCAGCCAGAAAGCACACTTTTCTCCCCAACCCCTTCCAACAAGGTTCCACACCCGCTTTTTACTTTGTCTTTTGTGTTTGAGAAGTCTGGAAGCCACCACAGCTGCTGGTTATTCACTCTCCTGAAGTCTGCTCTGGCTCTCTGGGCTGCTTATTGGGGCCAACCCTGGCTCAGTGTGGCTGACTTCCAGCCTGGTGTGATATACCTTTCCTGTTGGCCTGCCAGGCTGCCTTCAGCAAAAGATTTGTTTCTCTCTGTCACTTTATGTGTTCTGTAGCTTTAAAATTTGCTTAGAGTAATTTTTTACAGGCATTGGAATTGTTTGGAGCCAGTGCCGATGCCAAGTTTGTGCTTCTATTCCACCATCTTGGCTCTGCCTATTGGCAAGGGCCCTTTAAAAATATATGACTGTTGACAACATGGTCCCTAGTAAAATATCACAGCCCCATGCAATGATAGGCAAGGGCAAATGGAAGACGTATTGGCATGTTAAAACCTGAGACTAACTCATATGCATTATATTACTTGGATTTTCATTTGCATTAATTGCAAACTAGTGTCATTTTATAATTCACACTAATCAGAATTTGCCATTATTCAAACTTAGACTAATTTTAACATTGCTACAAACTACAAAGTACTCATCAAAATAATTTGATACAGATGACAACATAAAGAGGTAAATCAGTGGAACAGATTAAATATACAACATGCAGAATCAAATCAACATAGTGATTTACTGCTTAATTAAACTCAAAGACCTTAAATGCTGGAGTAAGATATTACTCTTTGGATAAAACTCTTTTGAAGACTGGGTATCAGTTGGACAGAAACAAGAAGCAGAGAAACACTTTACATCATATACACAGATAAACTCTAAAAGGATATATTACTTAAATATAGAGGTACACATCATAGATAAATTAGAAGCACAAGTAAGAAATTACTTATTAGATCGATGTAAAATGAATTGTTCATGACCAAACATGGGGTATAAAGGATCACAGTAGATAAACTGATTATTTTGATTATATAAAATTTTAACAGATTTACCCCTCCCCCAAGCTAAGGCAGCTAAAATTAAAATAAGTAATAGGGTAAAGAAATCTATGCAGAAAGTTTCTCTGATAAGGGTCTCATTTTCAATATACATAATGAATTAATTCAAATTTCTTATAATAAGAGCCATTCCTCAATTGATATATGATCAAAATATAAAAATGAAGAGAGAAATACAAGCTATCAACAGTCATATAAATAAAAGTTCTAACACTAATCAATAGAGAAATGCACATTAAGATAACTCTTTGGTTGCTTCTCTCGTACCCATCAGATTAACAAAGTTTAAAAAGAAGAAAATGACAAATGTTGGAGGTACTAATTGAAAACAGATACATTAATGGGCTATTGGTGAAGCTATAAATTAGATAAAGCTTTCTGTAAAGCAATGTGGACCTATGCTCTAAAATTTACTAACCTGCACATACCCTTTTTACCCAGTGAAGCTCCAAAGAGAACAAGAAAAGGAAAAGAAAAGATCCACTAAAAAAAGTAATTATATCAAAGAACTGGAAACAAAGAATAGAATATTCATCAAATGAGGAATGACTGAACTTAGACACTTTCTGCATTTCCAGTTTTCTTAAGCCTTTCTTCTTTCCACACACTTTACAATCCAGGACCCTGGCCTCCTTGCCCTTCCTCCTACATGACACTTTATCTCTTAATTCCTTATATTTTCTCTGGTTGTTCTCCATGTATAGAATCATTTACTTTAATTCTGTCTATTGGTCTCTCTTTTTTTCCCCTTCAAGTTTCAGATAAAGCTCCACTTTCTATAAGAAACCTTTCTCAATACTCCCTAATGATAGTGATTTCCTCTGAGAAAATTATTATTTGATTATCTTATTGATTATCTCCAATTTTTCCTATTTTACATCATACTTATAGAGTTTTTTTTGCATCTTTTCTTGACCATTAGGTTGTAAAATCCTTGAGGGTAAGGGCTATTTTTATCTTTTAAAAATATTTCTAGAGTCTAGCACAGTGCTCATCACATAGTAGGTGCTTCATAAATGTTTGTTGACTTGAAGAATAAAAGACAAAACCAAATTATGGACCGATAATATATGTATACATTCAGAGGGGGAAAGGGCTACCTTTAGTAGGGCTGTGAGAAGCAATGAAAGGAATGGTTTCAGAGAAACTTCAGATGGCTTGTATAAACAGCTAGAACCAAGTAAGTAGAAACAGGAAACCAATTTATACAACAAAAAATTGTGAACACAACTTTGAAAGATGTTAGGAACTCTGGTCAATGCAATGAAAACCAGAATTCCATAAGACTCATTAAGAAGATGAAACATGCCATCCACCTCCTGATACAGAAGAGGGAGACTCAAGGTAAAGGAAAATGATAGATCTTTAGACATGACCAATGTAGGAATTTGCTTTGTTTGATGATGTTTATTTGTTCCAAGGGTTTTATTTTATTTCATTATCTATCGATTGATCTATCTATCTATCCATCTATCCATTCATCCATCCATCCATCTATCCATCATCTATCTATCTATCTATCTATCTATCTATCTATCTATCTATCTATCTATCTATCTATCTATCTATCCATCTATCTACCTATGTTATCTATCTATCCATCTGTCTGTCTGTGGGTCCATCTATCTATCCATCTATTTTTTTATTTTTTTTTCTTCAAGGGAGAAAAGAATGTAGATTTTTGTTCAATAAAAAAATAATCACTTAAAATAATATATTGCCTGAGGAACTAAAATAATGTACCAAAAGTCCCAGGGGGTGCAAAGAGTAACTAAATATGCTTTTTAATTATTGAGCAAGCTGCTTGAAAGCATCATAAATAACATTTATTCTATCTTTGTCAGTTTCCACAAAGTCTGACATAATTCTGTGCTCATGGCTTATTCATGTGCTATTAGTATGTAAAATAGTTAAAAATGTGGTAAAATAAAAACACACAAGATAATTAGATGTCTAAATGGAAAGTTACTTCCTGTTTAAAACATGTCCCCAGCACATCAAGAGAAAGTAATATAAAATGTGGCATTTTTGAGGAATAAAGTTGAAACCCATTTTGTTTCTGCCCAGATTTAATCATCATCTATAACTAAAATCACATATTATTTCCAAATTAAAGTATGAACAAAACCAAATATTCTTATAAATCATCCGACACACATGGAGAATATCAGAGAATGCCCCCAAGGACAGGAATCCAACAGGATTGTGGCAGAAGAAGCTTGAGAAAACTATTGAAGATCTTAGGGAAAGCATGGGAATGTTATTTCATTATTCTAGCTGGCACATGCAGTCCCACAGTAGGGAATGTGAACGTTATGCTGTCCAATTAAAAAGAAGGGAAAAACTTAGAAGAAAGGAAGACAACTTCTGAAGAGGGAGGATATAGAAAGTTTCTAGTAATCTTTATGGTCACAAAAAATCCAACACATCAAACATGCAAGCTGTATCATACTGGGAAAGAATAAAAACAAAAACCTTCAATCCTGTTGATATAATGAACAAAAGAACAGTTAGTTCCAAAGAAATGACTGAAACTCTATCCTCTCTGCAAAATGAGACATTGTCAAGGCCATGTGAGACCTATAATTATTGGTTCAAATGTTTCATAGTGGTACAGGAATCATTAGCAAAACATGTTACCAACTTCCTCTCAGACATAAGCCTGATCTCACCTTTTTTTCTGAAGAGAAGGCATCGCACATTTACTGTATTGTTTTTCAACCAAATGTAGACCAATTGTGTGTTTAGGTACTTTATAAGAATCATTCATAGTGTGTGCCACTTAAAATGATTTAAAATCAAGGACTTAAAATAATAGTAATAACAACAAGACAGGGGCAGCTAGGTGGTGCAGTGAGTAGAGCACTGGCCCTGGAGTCAGCAGGACCTGAGTTCAAATCTGGCCTCAGACTGAATCATTTGCCTATTCTTGTTTGTGGGGAGAGCTTTGCCCTAGTCTCTCTTGTGTGAAGAGTGAAGATGTTCTCACTTTGTGAGTAGAGACATCCAAACCTTCTTCAGGGAGAAACTCAGATAGAAAGAGAATAGGCTTTGGCATGCTGGTGCCTCAACATTTCCCTAATTTCCAAAGACTCCTTACAGTCTTTGGGAATTTCACTGTTGGGTAAGAGCAAGACCTTTTTCTTGATATCTTGCTCTCAGTAGGAGAGCTAACCCACTCTGTGCATTTTTGGATATAGTCTTATCTGCATAACTTCCATCAGAAGGAGGAATGGGATAGATAGATGGTGGATTAACCATTTGGAATGTTTACCCACAACCATATTCCTACATATCTTAAATTTTTCTTGTTTTACTGTAAATGCTACTTAAGTTTCCTTGGAAGAGAAACATTTAAGGCATGAGGAAACTATTATTTTAAACATCTTAGAAATGAATTGAAATTAGATTAATCTTAAAATATTTTTGGCAGGAGGACTGACCCTGGGGTCAGGAGGACCTGAATTCAGCTCTATCTTCAGACACTTACTAGTTATGTGACCCTGCACAAGTCACTTAATGCTGATTGCTTCAAAAAATAATGTTTCTGGAAATCTAGTGCCTAAACACAGAATACATTATTGATATTTTTCTTTATAAATAAATTACTTGATTTTGATAGGAAAGTTACAAGGGCAGTTCTATATTTAATCCCCAATATGACAATAGTAACCAGAGTCAAACCATTACAGTGGAAACAACTTTGAAACCACAACCAAAGGACCTAGATTCAAATCCTGGCTATTCTCCTCACTATTTGTACAATCTTGGACAATTCTCTTCACTTAATTGAACTTCAGGGTTCTCATATGGAAAAGGAAGCTTTTTAACTCAAAGACTTCTGAGGTCTTTCCAGCTCAAAATACATCCTCTCCTCTCTTCCCCTCTCTGTCCATCCCCTCCCTTCCTTCTCCTCTTCTCTTTTCTCTTCCTTTCTTCTCCCCTCTCCTCCCTCCTCCATTCTGTCTCTCTCTGATTCTGATTCTGCCTGTTTCCATCTCTCTGTGTGTTGGCTTCCTCCTCTCTCTCTCTCTCTCTCTCTCTCTCTCTCTCTCTCTCTCTCTCTCTCTCTCTGTCTGTCTGTCTCTGTCTCTCTCTGTCTCTGTCTCTCTCTGTCTCTGTCTCTCTCTCTCTCCTTCCCTCCCTCCCTTCTTCCATTTCAAATTAGTCACTGCATTAAAAAATGGAGAGAGAGAGAAGCAAAGTAGCCAAATAATGTGTGGTTGGCTTGATGCTGGTGCTATTTTTATTGGCAGGATGCTCTGAGAGGCTGAAAGGTGGCCATTAACACTCTGACAGAAAGTGCTGACAGGGTGCTTATGAGATTAACACCCTAGGTTACATTAAGAGCATCAAAACCTCACTCTTACCTTTCAGTGAAAAGGAAGAATTAAAGAGGCAGGAAGATCTCGCATGTTAAGGCACCCTGCTATGTGTTCCTAAATCAATTGGAACGCCCCTGGTTGCTACTGAGTTTCACTGACACTTAAGAACACTGTCTTTGGATTTATCAAGCGATTTCATTAGGGCAAGTCATTCCTGGAACAAGGCAGTGATGCTTAACGGTCTTTCTCATTTAGTTATTCTCACACCCTGTTTAGTTGGGGAATATTGTAAGGTCCTTGCCAAGACTTGTTCTGTGATCCTCATTTCTGAGCAGTAGCTCCAACTTCAACAAGCTACAGAGGATGAAGCGTTGGGCTTGGAGTTAGGAAGAGCAGGGCTATACACTACCTCCTCAATCAGACAGAGATAAGGGGCGGCTCGGTGGCATAGTGAGTAAAGCGCCGGCCCCAGAGTCAGGAGGACCCGAGTTTGGTTCTGGCCTTAGACACTTAACACCCACACACCCACACACACACCCACACCCACACCCACACCCACACAACCCATACCCACCCCCACACACACACACACACACACACACACACACACACACACACACACACACACA